>NW_026701709.1:0-17114 GCF_030435755.1 Ochotona princeps
GACTGCCCGTAGTTCGCTCTCTCTTCCTCTCTCTCAACGTAACGGTCAAAGCAAACGCTCACTGTGTACTAGAAAGTCAACGATACCGACATCAGACTCCTCACGGCCAGAGCGGCGCTAGTCATTGTCGTAAACGTGCACGTAAGGAACGCCCAACGCGGACGGTGAAGTGCGCGCATGCAGCGGGTCACAAAGTGCTTGCCTCAGCCGTAACGTCTCCCAAAGGATGTGAGTGTATGATCATTGTTGAGGGTGCTAGAACAAGCAAGGACGTACGTTGCCTCACAAGGGGAATACGAAATTTTTTAAGTCTCCGCACGATAAATCACCGTCTCACGATTCTGTCCATGAACACATGTACACCTTCGGTGGCCCAAGCAGCTTCTGCGCTACCACACAGTATGAAGGTCAACACGGTTAACGCCTAAGACCGTGATTCAACAGGGGCTCGAAGGGACGCAAAAACGTAACCTATGCCTGAACAAGAGAGCTTGCTGCACGCACACGAGCTTCTGTAACGCGTGTACGCAGTAGCAGATTTGTAAGAAGTTCGAGACGTAGACAAAACCTCCGCTGCAGACAGCTATGACGTGAAACGTTACAGCACAGGAAGAAAGAACGCCGTTAACCACGCATAAGGTCTAGTGCATGTGAAGCTTTGAACACAGCGTGCACATGTCTCCACACACTTCTACGTTGCGAAACAAAATTGCACAGGTATATCTTGGTGCGAACACACTGTTGCTCATTTGACGCTTTGTTAGAGCTCGCTCTAGTTCTTCCATACTTCTCGCGAATGAAAGGAATATACACTGGATGTTGCGACCATCTGTTTTCTCGTCTCACGGAAAACGCGTGGAGAAAAAATTCTCCTTCTAAGTGTACGATAGGTCATATAGCGAGAGGCTTACTGCACAGAAATCCGCGTCCTCAGCGTTCATGCGCAGACACTGGCGTACCGATGCATCATCACACACCTAAATGTACACACATTCATACATCGCACACACACCCACCCACACACACATACTATACATCAAGGTGTCCTTCACTATATATGTATAGATGAAGGACGGTTGTTGACCGTGTCGGTCACTGTATATGTAGTATGTATATGTGTGTGTGATGGAGGGCGGACGTTGCCCGTTGCAAAGGCTCGGTTGCCTATGTGAAGAGTAATATACGTTGAGAAACGAGCATGTCTAGTTCGTAGCTGTGGAAATCGATCCGCGGCGTTGCAGATGCCTCTCTGGGTGGAATTATGCTCATTAGCTGCTCCGTCGGAAATGCCCGCGCGCATGCGGGATGGCAACAACAGATCGATGTAGCGTCCGCCGCAGCAGTACCACCTTGAATAGCAGCGACAATACTTGACCCAGTATACTGGCGTCAGCTGTCGCAGGAACTCCAGGAAGACGCTGTGACAGACCCCGAGTGCAGCACCGCAACGGCGCACTAACAGCAGAGGAAGGAAGGAAGAAGCACAGCGGAAGCAGCAGGTGCGTTGACAATAGTAGGAATCCAGATGGCGGGTGCAGCAGCTGCAACACCAGCGGATGCGGCAACAGCTGCAGCTGCCGCAAAAATCCTGCTGGAAGGGGCAGAGAAGTCAGAAAAGAAAGGGAGACGCCACAAAAGTGCACGTGAAGCAGCAGCAGAAACAGGATCAGCAGGAGCTACCGCAGAAGATAAAGAGAACACAGTAAGTCCACTGCATCGCGACGGTACCACGCGGAGTCCACAGACAAGGGCTGCACGTATTTCTGTCGCAAAATCCACAAAAGCATTGCAAATGAGAGCAGCTGCGCGCACGTCCTCGCGGCCCTTAGTACAAGAGAGTAAGAGGACACCAGGAGGGGATGCCTCGACACATGCAGCAGCGTCAATAGCAACATCTGTAGGAATTAGCAGAGCAGAACTGAAGAGATCAGCCGCGAGTAGCGCTGGCAGCGGAGACGCACGGATGAAGGTGGCAGGCAAGGGTGCCACCAGAGCAGCAGCATTGGTAAGAGTCGGCAATATACACAGAACAGCTCCAACAACAAAAACAGATGCATCACGTAGGCGTCTTGGAGATAATACTCCCCTCGCAGCACATACAAGTGAGGCCGCACTGCCGACAGAAGAACGCCACAGAGCAGATGGTAGTAGTAGTAGTAGCGCAGCAGATGGTGGTTTACGGGATGTAAATGGTGGCCTGCAGAAAAGCAACGCGGGTGTTTTCAGAGTGAAGTGTGCAAAGGATGGTAATCGAAGATTTAGTGTTAGTGGAAGTCGCTGTGAAAGCGAGGGCCTGTGTCATCCGAAAGAGTCAAATGCGCACGTATTACAAGGGAAGAAACGTGGGCGGGTTGGTGTGCTCCCTGTTGTGGAACTTCCACTCCAGTCATGCCGACATTTGCAAAGCCACTATAAGGAGGAGAAACTGCCGAGGGGCGGGGGCCAGGAAACGAAGCAGGCGACATCCTCGCAACAAAGACATCCCTCACATAAGCAGCAGCAGCTGCAGACGGAGAAGCTAAAGTTGCTCTCACGAAGTGGTTCGCAACCAGAAACGCGCAGGGCACAGCAACGAAGTGATAGTAGCGGAGCGATAAGAGGGAAACGAAAGCAGAGCAGCACCATCAAGAGCAACAAATGGAAGGAACATGGAGAAGAGCGGAAAGCTACCTCTGAGAATACAGTCGATAGCAACACCAAAGACGGGCAGCTCACATCGCCCGGAGTCAAACGTAGAAAAGCGGAAGACTATTTGCAGCGAGAACGCACACTTAAAAAAAACCAGGCAAAACATGAAACACACACAGCCGCCGAACATGCGAGAGGTGGCACTGAAGTTAGAAGAGAGACACAAACAAAAGCCATGACGTCGGAGGAAAAAGCCGGAAGGGAGCTGACTACATTACTCAATAGAAAAGATTTTATAGTTATAGAAGAGCCGTTTCGTCGGTTGCACGTGAGAGAAGACCGGAACACCTTACCTTGGGACGACAGTTTCTCCTATTCAGTAAGAATGAGTCGCTGCTCTTGTGTGTACGTACACCTCAATGCTTATCACACTGACAAACGCACACCTGTGCATCGTTCAGAATTGAGTGCATACCTTTATAAGGTGAAAATGGCACGCCCTTAGCTCTTCCCTCTTACATATAAAGTTCTCGTTGTCATTCTGTTAATGCTTTTCCTATTCATAAACCCGTATGAATATGCGTATGCAGCTACAGACATTCATGATGCATACACGGTCCAATGACGACATCACTTTCTGTACATATGGAGGTGGTAATCACATACCGAAGCTTGCCTGTATATACATAAGCGTGCGTGGCACGGATATATATAGAAACAACGTCGTACGAATGTACATATATGTATGTCTATCTATATAAGCGTCGTGTTCCACATATATATATACGTATATATAGGCGTAGGTGCATTTAGGCCGTGTCGGTGTGTGCCTGCGAAAAGCAAATGTGTACATTCATGCGTATATGGGAGTGTGGTTGTCTAGACTGAGTGTACATACAGCGTGCATGATATAAACGCGTTTGTGTGAGTGCCGCGTTTCTGTTTAAATATACATACGTGTGTAGATCAGCGTATAGGAGCCGTTTGGAGAGGCCTCCGTTGCAGTATTGCAGTAGCTAGAGGGCGCTTTATGTGTTTAAGACACACACATATACACACACTTACGCCTCTTCTTTCGTTTTTCTCGATCTCCCCACGCGTGAGAGCTTGTACAATACAACAGTACAGCACATACTTGACTATCTGTACATATATGTGATATATGTGCACAACACGGCAGACGGCTTCTTCCATATTTCTTGCAGAATTCCGCATGTGTGCGTGTGTATGTGTGTGTGTGTGTGTGTGTGCGTACGCCATATGTGATATCTATATATGTATACATATATTTATACATCTCTTTCTCTCTATGTATGTATATGTATGTATATATGGATATATAGAGAGATATACATTGAACCTATAAAATGGTTGTGTACTGATATATATATATATATGTATATGTATATGAATATATATATATATGAATATATAAGCATTTCAAATTAGCATATCTTTGGACTCAAGACGGTTATTTTGGTGGATCCAGTGAATCTCGGTGTTGTCAGCGGTTTTTGAGGGCTGCTCCTCTCTCCCTTTGTTATCTCGGAAACAGCCTTTAGAAGCGAGAAATAGTTTCGTTCTCCTGAAATAGTGAGCGCGTGGATAAACTAGACACCAACCAGCAATATCAATTTTCGGAGGATGAACAGGCCAGCAGCGCACTTTGACTTTGTTCGTGGAAAATCTCTCTACATTGCCGTTCTATAGAAGGAAGTTCATGTATGTAGCTGGAGCTCTCCATCTGAACACCTATTACATGTACATATATATATATACACTGTGTACGTATACCTATAGGGAAGTATATATAGCTAGAGCTATCTATATGATTACGTAATACATGCATATATATATATAATATGCATGGGAGTATTATATATATATTTATAGCTAAAGCTGTCTATATGGATATATGATGCATTTATACATATATTATACATATATACATGTACATATGAGTACATATATACATGTATATTTGTGTTTGTGTCTTGTATATATAGAAATACAGGTATATGCTGACGGTGACGAGTCTGGATTTTTTTGTACCATGGGGTTGAGGTCTGGTTGTGTAGTGAAGCGACCATTCGTGAGCGTTGTTTTATTTGCAGTCTGAATCAAATAGAACTGTCAGTAACAAACGTCTTGATCTTTACACAACTGCTGCAAGTCAACGCAGGAAAAGAAATGTGGCAGGCAGTTCATTTATGGTTCTCAGTCTTCGTGGGCGGCGTGCTAACGGCAATAGCGAGGGTGCTCCTGCGAAGGGTTTTGTACATATATTGCATCTATGCGGAAGAGTGCGCTGCTGTCTTTCCACTGTGTGTGTGCACAGTAGTAGCGCTACGAATGTCGCGCTGCATTGTGCCTTCGTGGGGGTGTATATACACACACACACACCCCCACACACGAGAATTGTGTTGTCCGTGAGGCAAGTGCTCGCTTACGATATGTAGTCAAGGGCTCTGCACGTGTGGCAGCAAACGTGCTAGCACTCTTAAGCGTAACGTAATATGCTCTGTGTGTGGCTTTGAAAGAAAGCAAAATATATATATAATGAATATGCACGTTGTGGGGGGGGGTGGGGGCATTCAATAGTGATGAAAAGTATATGCGCTCTGAAATAGTCAAGATACAGGCACAACGCTGTGCGTCTGCTGGCGAAGGCATAGAATTGTGTGTAATAATTAGCGACAACATACATTTAGATGATACTGATATATATATGAATATATGTATAGGCGCTTAGAGAAGAGGGAAGGGTGTGGATCCTGAAGAAGCGTATACATCTAACACAGCAACAAAACTGCTAGCGATACTCAGGTGAAAGAACTGTAATGTACACTGGGGACAGAGCAGATGTACTTGAGGTGAACTGTATGAACAAATGAGAAAGCGACGACATGCACATGGCAGCAAACAGTCCCTTCGAACTCCGTACAGTATGCGCGGTATTCTTACATATATACTCTGTCTGTACGTTTATACATCTACATATATACGTACTTCATACGTTCGCGTGTATTACGACTGATTCTGATCACATGCAATTCTGTTGGTCGGTTGTCATCCTCCTCGTTGATATGTACGTGTGTGTGTGTGTCTGTATGTACGTATGTGTGTATGTGTGTGTGCGAGTGCAACGACGTATTTATGTCTATATATTTTATCGCACACTAAATAGTTATATATGTATATCTACTACTTGCTGATGCTGCAGTTTACACAACCGCTCCTCAAGCACGACTCCTCAGGGACGATTGATGTAGTTGAGTATGGAGCTAGATTTGTGTGTATAGGTATATGGGAATTTGTGTATGTGTGTGAGAGTTGTATGTGTTTGTCAGTAAGACTGTGTGTATGTGTGGGTGTCGAGACGTACATGTATACCTACGAATATACATATACACGTCCATACATGCATACAAAAACAGCCATCCATACACACACAAACATACATACATGCATCCATACGGTGTTTGTTTAAGATGACAAGTTCGAATACAACTGCGCAAACAAGATACACGTGTGACCTTCGTGTTAGTTGTGTCTGTATACCTCGTCTTTTTGTCGCCCGCTGTGTGCCGGTTCGCGCTCTGATGATTATACTCCAGAGCACAAGGCCTCCACGGGTGACAGGTGAAAAGTATCTCTTTTCCATTTCTTCACATGGCTATTTTAGCTGCCTATAGTTCCTGTGTGTGTCTGCCGCTTCTCTAGTTTTTTCGTTTTCTAACGTGTTTCTCGTATCTTGTAGGTCGGAGCTCCCTGCTTCCTTCCTGTCTATCGCTTCATGTAGTCGCTTGTATTTCTCTTTACAGACGAAAGGGCCTCTCGCTATTGGGAAAAGCAATCGACTGCCCTTCGGATGGTGGTAGTGGTGGTAGTAGTGGTGGTGGCGGTCGTCTCGTGTGTGTGCCGTAATTCGTATGTATGATAAGTATGTGCGTACACACATATATATATATGTATGTATATAGCTATTAGAGAAGCGTCTAGTGTGGAGACGTGCATCTTGCGTGCTGTTGGATGTAAATAGTTTCCATAGAGGAAGGAAACGTGCATTTGCGGAGCGCACGGGGCGGAGCGCAGGGGAACTTCTGCTGCACGTGGCTCATCATACTTCTCTGATTTCGTTAGAGCACGCACATCCATGAAAACGATGACTTCCACTTTAACCATCACGTCCTTCACAGCGTATGCGGCTTCCTGTCCCGGGCTAGCCTATACTCCTCACTGCATGCAGGGGCTGCTGGTACATCACATGCATCTGCATGTATGTGCCTGTATCCTACTATCAGGAATGCTACGTTTGTTTGTGTGCATACTGCTGTGAGCGCTGAACATATGCTTTTTCTGTGTACATACAGGATCAGTGGTTCACTCTCGCGGTGTTACTACTGCGCATGCAGCGACCAATGCAGCACTTCCCTTTCTTCTGTGTACATGCTGCACACACAGGCACATATGCAGTTCTGCTGTGTGCATCCTGCTGACAATGGTGAACATACACTCTCTCTTCTGCGAACGACATCAGACTAACAATGCTGCATGTACGCTTCTTCGCTGTGATAGCTTCAGTCACGCTTGTCTTAGACACGCCCTGCATGTATGTGGGAGAATTTTCAGACAGACAAAAAGGGTTGTGTGTGTGCGTGTGTGTGTTGTGTGTTCCTCTTCTACAAAACACAATGCACTCGTACGCATGCGTGTGCGTGTCAGGCCTGTTCTCCTCTACGTACATTCTCCTGCCTCTTCATGCTGTACATCGACTTGTGCATGCAGGTTCGACTCGCTGTGCAGACATACGTACATGCCTATGTGTAAAGAACACTCGTATTTAGATGGTATATATTTTACCAATGTTTTTCTATGACGCAGTGCTGCACTTCATAGAGTCGGTCGCACTGCCGCTACGGCTACCGTTGCTGTTGCTGCTTGTGGTGGTGGTGCTGCTGGTGCTGGTACTCACGTTGCTGCAGCGTGTGCGTCGTCTGTCTCGTTCTTTGCTGCTGTCGCTGTCTTTCATATTACTTCGTAATACGTTATCGGTGCTGTTTTTTCTGGAAAGCCATTATGTCTGTTCTAACACAAAGAATGATTATATATCTCTAGCGTGTCTCTTATTTCTACACAGACAGTAATGTAAATTATAAGTCCTTCTCCCCTTCTCTACTTTGGAAAAACAAAAACGCTACATATTATGCGTCTCCCAAGGTACAAAAGAAGAGTAATACATAGAAAATTACACAGTATGGGTCAATCTATTCTAAAGAGAACATCTTCTTCTATATGATGTGTGTCTATCTTCTTTCGGACAGGGATACACATATATCCATACATATGTTGCTGTCTTTGGTACTTCTCTGTAGCTGCAGCAACTCTTCTTTACTACCGTCACTCTCACGACACTACTGCTGCTGCTGCTGTTGCTGCTGCTGTTTGACGCTGTTGCTCGTTTTGGAGCCGCTATATGTCTTTGAAGGCTGGTGCTGCTTGTGTCACGCGACCCCCTCCTCCTGCTGCTGCTGCTGCCGGAAGAACTGCAGCTGTTGTTGTACATGCTGCTTCTGTTGTTTCTTTCTTTCTCGTACTGCTGCTGCCACTGCTCCTGCAGGGGCTCATGAGCTCCTGCTGCAGCTGCTTCTTGTATCGGTGTTGCCCTCTTCCACTGAAAAGCTGCTACTACTACTGCTACTGCTGCTGCCGCTGATGCTGCTTCTACCGCAACTACTGCTGCTGCTGCTGCCGCTGATGCTGCTTCTACCGCAGCTACTGCTGCTGCTGCCGCTGGTGCTGCTACTATTACAGCTACTACTGCCGTTGATGCTGCTTCCACTGCAGCTACTGCTGCTGCTGCCGCTGGTGTTGCTTCTACCGCAGCTACTGCTGTTGCTGCTACTACTGCCGCAGTTTCTCCCACAGCTACTGCTGCTGCTTCTACCACAACTGCTGCTTCTGCTGCTACTACTACAACCATTGCTGCAGCTGCTGTGCTGAGGACGAAGACACGCAAAGAGCTTTTGCTGCTAATATTCAGCAATACCACTACTATTTTGTGCGGCTGCTGTTGTTCCTGACAAGCTGCGGCCTCTCCTCTATCTTTCTCTTCTTATTCTTTTCCTTCGTCTCCTTTCCCTCCATTATTTCTGAGAATGTGTGTGTTCTAACAGCATTTTTGCCGATGCTAATTGTGTTTTTTGTTGCTTTCTACTTTCAGGACAAAATATCATGGATGCTCTCTCAAGGCATTGCCCGTGAAACTTTTTTCCGCTGTGAAATACCAACATCATTATCCATATGCAGACAATATGACTGGAAAAATCATCAGGTAATACTCTTACCTTCGGCTTTGATGATATTACCAATGAATGAAGGCGTACATGCAGTATTGTTAGCTGTATGTACACAGGAAGGGTGTACATGCAACATTGTTGGCTGTTTGTACAGCAGAAAAGCGTAGTTGTAGCGTTGTTATGTGTACGTAGGCATATACATGCGAAAGTATATACGCAGTAGACGCTACCAGCGGACACCTATCCCCAGAGAGTACGCAGATGAAAACTTTCGTTCCGTTTACATTCATCGTAATAAGCAAGGAAGACTTCTCTTCGAAAATACAATTGAACCATGTACAATTGTTGTGCTCCAGATAAAGATATAGCTGATTTACTACCACTGAATAGTTGCTAGTTAACTAATTTTCTCTCGAAGCATACCCAATGATATCTTCCGGAGAGGAAAGATATACATGTATATATAGATATTCTAATGAACATGTACATGTATTTATCTCGATAGATCTATGTATATGAATTTATATATATGTGTGCTTCTTACACTGGTGATTAAGACTGGCAAATATTTATTTAAAGTTTATCAGATAGTAGCTCTTACATTCCGTAACTTCCAAAAATTCAAATGACTGATATGTTTTCTATCAAGTACTTTTAAAATTTTTATAGACTCATTACACTCGCCATAAAATAGTGATCAGACGATACATAAGCTTGCTGGATTAGTGTATCATTCAACATTCGCTGCAACAGAGCATGGATGTCACTCGCACATAACATACAGCCTGCATGTCATATATATATACATATATATATATATGTATATGCATATGTATGTACGTTATACGCGTGAAAAGTATATGTGCAACTGAAATACTACTGCCAGATGTCTGTCTGTGTCGATATAACATACAATACTAAAAGCAACATTTCATCCCTATACATACTACTACCTACGTTTCAAATACGGGTGCACTTATACATACATATATATGTAATACTCGTGATAAAATTATGGAACTGGAACACTGTTGAATATCTCTTTGAATGAATTATGTACTATTAGAGACAGCAGGGCATGTGTATAACCCGTATACGTGCACTACTAGATATTATATACATATATGAATTCGTATGTATATATATATATGCTATACTCGTTATAAGTATGTGTGACTAGTATACTGTTGAATATTTCTGTTTCTGTATAAATATATCAATTGATATCCAAAGCAGCAGAACTTGTAAGTCACAAGCCTATACATAATACTACCTACTTAACATGCCTATATATGAATATATATATATACCTATATGTGTATATGTATATGTATGTATATATACATATCCATACATGTATATATATATGTAAATGTATATGTATGTAAATATATATTTCTTTAGAAATCATCTCTTTTTTCTGCACTTTTTGAACGTCTTGTACGGATAATTTGTATATGTATATGGATGTAAATATATATTTCTTTAAAAATCATCTCTTTTTTCTGCACTTTTTGAACGTCTTATACGGATAATTTGTTTGCTTATCTTCCATCTATGATATTATACTGAGTTGCAGATTCGATATGATTCTCAAAACTGTCTTTGTCTCTCTCTCTCTTTCTGTCCACCTCACTCGTTCTCTCTTTTTTCCATTACCTTTCGCAGAAATTCAAAGCTCTGTCTTTGTCTATCTGTCTCTCTTGAGTTGAATGTTTTTGCCTCTGCTGTTTTTGCGTCACTCCTCCTGCTGCTGTTGCTGCTCTATGGAGACCACCTGCAATATGTCTGTTTGCCGCACACATACATGCGTTGGTGCGTTCGCTACTCATACTGAGTTCATCATTTATATCTATTATGCTCGCTAACATCTCCCTGTGTGAGAAACAAGATCTCGTTTCTCTTCTATCAGTTTTTATTTGAAAGCTGCAGCTGTAACTGATAATGTCTTCCGAGCATGCGTGTGTATACTACTACTTGCGTTCGCATGTAGGTGTAAACTGCTTGTGTGTGTAGGTGTGTGTGTGTGTGTGTGTGTGCGTGTGCCTCTGTGTGAGTGTGTAAGTGTGTACGTTGGTGTTTGTACGTACGTGTGTGTGTGTGAGAGAGAGAGTGTATGAAAATCGTCTTTGTGTGTCTGTGGGTGTGTGTGTGTTTGTTGTGCTGGTCTATTATTATGAGTGTATGTATCTCATGCTACTTTTCATTTGCGTCTCTGTTTTCGTTCTCCTGGTCACAAGATGAGAGTAGAGTTGCATGCGTCTTCTACCGGAGCTCCCCTGCTGTTCTTTTTTTTTCAGTCGTAGACTATATATAGAGACATATGTACATAAACTATATATTTATATGTAAATATGTATATGTACTATACGTGTATATGTACATATGTGTATGTTCATGTATACGTACGAGAAACGTATATGTATCTAATGTGTCTATGAATATGTGGTGTATATGTATTCACTGTGTATATGAATATATGGTGACTAAAAGTTGTTGGCGGATGACTTAATAACATACTTCGATCGCTTTGTTTTCTTTCTGTCCTTTATGTCTTCTGTTCCCGTTTTCGTTTTCATCTCTTCTCTCTCATTCTCTTTCTCTTGTTTGCATGGATTTCGTTGGAGGACTTGGATATCCTTGGGTGTCAGGTTTGGTGCATCATACACTCTTCGGCTGCTTTCGTGTATTCCCTTTTGTTTCTCTTTGCGCTCACTCTCGTATTGCCGAAGAAGTAGTGGCGCTGCTTTTGCCACGTCCATGTACATCTGGTACTAATACTACTACTACTACTACCACTTCTACTACTACTCCTCTTTTTATTGCTGTTGTCAGTGTTGCTGCTGCTGCTTCGGCTACATAAGAGTACAGCTGCTTTTACTATTACTACTATTGCTGCTGTATGCGTTCCTGCTGTTGTGATTCTTGTTGCTACATTATACTGAATGCTGTACTACTACTACTACTTGTTCTACTATTGCTGTTGTTATTTGTGCTGGTGCTGCTGCTGTGATTGTTTCCTCTATATCCTAATAGATGCTGTACTAGTACTATTACTACTATTACTACCACTACTACTATTGGCGTTGTTAGAGTTGCTGTTGTTGTAGCTGCTGATGTAGACCACCACGACCACTGCTGTTGCTTGTGTTGCTGGTGGTGCTACTACTACTACTGCTACTACTACTATCATTAGGACTCTTGCTAGTGTTGCTGTTGCCATGATTACATTAGAATGTTTGACTGGAAGAGGTTACTATACTACTGTTGTTACTCCTATGTATACATTTATATTTGTATGCTACCTTCTGTGGTGGCTTCCTCTCACAATATAACATGAGGGGTGTAGTAAGAGGTGTGAAGGATTCGTGTATATGCAGGCGATGATAGAAGACGCAGACCGCACGTCGTATTATCGAAAAGCAATATGCTGGAAGGGCTGGCAGCACTTGGAGGATAGGCAACAAGTTCAACTGCAAAAGAAGAGAAAACAAATGAAAGTTTCTCTTCACATACAGCAGAATAATGGACTGCTACTGCAACAGACGAATGAAGACCCGCCTGTACAGATTAAAACAGAAGAAAGAAAGGTGGTGCAAAGCACGTCTGCTGCTGCTCACAACCACCACCACCACCACCACCACCAACAGCAGCAACAACACCAGCAGCAGCAACAAAAACAGCAGCAGCAACAACAACAGCAGCAGCAACAGCAGCAGCAGCAACAGCAGCAGCAGCAACAGCAGCAGCAGCAACAGCAGCAGCAGCACGACGATAAGGAAGCAGTTGATGAAGTTTTTTCGTCAGATGATGTGGGTGTAACTGCATCCGGAAAAGAAGATGAAGAGAATGTGATAGGCCAGTGCGAAGGGGGAAGACCTTCCAGCACAGGCGGCATAAAAACTAGCAGCAAGAGAGTCAGAGAAGAAAGTCATTCTGAGATAGACAAGTGTAATATAGTCAGCAGAAGGACAAAGAGAAAGAGTTGTTTAGATAAATATTGTCGACCAAGTAATTGTATAGGACCTAGTAGTAGTTGTAGTAGTAGTAGTAGGAGTAATTATGAGAGAGATGGAAATAGTGATAATAAGTATAATAGCGACAATAGTATAGTCATGCAGGATGCAAATGGCATCTTAACTGATGAAGAAACGAATACAACGATTACACTAAAAATGAAAGAAGGACGACAAGAACAAGAAGGAGGAGACGATGGAAACGATGCAGATAACACAGTGACAGCAGAAACAGAAGCAAAAGAAAGAAAGCAAAGGAAACAAAGATCACATTGTCGATTCAGAAGATGAAGGAAGAAAAAGAAATTTCTTCAGACGCCTTCGATGGTGTGTTTGATGAGACTTACAGGAGGGCCTTGCTGCATTTGTTGGCCACGTGTTATCATAATAACGCAGCAGCAGCAACAGCAGCAGCAGGAGCAACAGCAGCAGCAGAAGTAACAGCAGCAGTAGCAGGAGCAATAGCAGCAGCAGGAGCACCAGCATCAGTCACAGGAGCAATAGCAGCAGGAGCACGAGCAGCAGCAGCAGTAACAGCAGCAACAGCAGGAACAACAGCAGCAGCACGGGGCACGAGCAGCAGTAGCAGCAGCATTAGCAGCAGCAGGAGGACCAGCAGCAGTAGCAGGAGCAACAGCAGCAGCAACAGCAGGAGCACGAGCAGCAGGAGCAGGAATAACAGCAGCAACAGCAGGAACAACAGCAACAGTAGGAGCGCCAGCAGCAGCAGGAGTAACAGCAGCAGGAGTAACAGCAGCAGCAGCAGTAGCAGGAGCAACAGCAGCAGGAGCACGGTTGCCCCAGCAGTGTTCCAGCGCAGCAGTATGAGCGGCAGCATGAACCGCAGCAGCAGCAGAAAGAAGAAAAACAGAAGGCGGAGCAGCACCAAGAAGACGAGAGAAGCAGAAGAAACAGCTACTGCTGCAGCAGCATGAAGAAGGAGAAGAAGAAGAACAGGAGAAGCAACAACAGCCCCAAGAAGAAGAAAAGCAGAAGAAAGCAGAGGGAGCAGCACTATGAGAAGGGAAGGCAACAACTTCCTCAAGAAGACGAAAAGACGCGACGTCACCCTCATCATCACGAAGAGGAGAACGCACAGCAGCATGAGGAGGAGAAGGTGGGGCTAGACGGCGAAGAAGAAAAGAATCACCAGCAACGACATCAACTTCGGCAGCAACAGCAACAGCAACAAGAGCAGCAGGAAGAGGAGAAGCAAGGAAAACAGCAACAGCAGTTAGAACAGCAGGAACAACAGCAGCAGGAAGAGGAGCAGCAAGGGAAGCAGCAACAGCAAGAAGAACAGCAACAGCAAGACGAACAGCAGCAGGAAGAAGAACAAGAGTTGATCGAGCAAGAGACGTACTATCAGCAGCGTAGTGAAAGTGAGCAGGAGCAAGAGCAGCAGGAGCGAGAGGGAAGAAGAAGACGGCAACGTCAGCGGCAGTCTTATGTTGCAGGAAAGCGAATTCTAGAGGTTGGGACGGGACCAGTTTCACTACTTGCAATTCTCGCTATGAAAGCAGGAGCCCACAGTGTGAGATGCCTTGGAGGTGGGTTTAGTATGTGATAATGTTTTTTTTTTTCTTTCTTTTCTCTCTCACTTGGACTTGTAAAATCACGTTTCTCTTTTCTCTTCTCTATTTCTCTCTCTCATATCTCTTTTCTTTTTTTTCTTTTTGCGAAGGCTCATATACGAAATTTGTTTCACTCACAGATTACCGCGTATTCTACGAGTCAGTCATATGCCTTCAGTCACATATCACCGCGTATTCTACGAGTCAGTCATATGCCTTCATGCATGCACCCACCCTCATACCTCTCCTTTCTCTCTCTCTCTTTCTCCTAATATATACATACATATATATATGTGCTATATATATACTATATATGCGTTGTTACACACTCAGAAAGGTAAAGAGAAAGAGAGATACACGTACGGTATGGTATATGTATATATATATGTATGTAAGAGAGAGATAGAGATTTTTACCGTATGGGTCGAGGCGACTGCTTGATGTATATATATACAAACGCAGAAAATGAGAGGGAGATATGAATATAGAAAATTTCCTGTAGAATGCAAAACGTTCACCTGCAGAACGTAGGAGACTGCTTGATATGATGAATGATATCGCTGCATATATATTTTGGTTATACATATGTATATATATGTTCTACAACTATGTATACACATATATGTACGTACATATATATTATATATAAATAATAGCACTTGGTCTTTCCTAGAACGGTACGTGTATATATATATATATATGTGAAAGCGTGTGTGTATATATGTATGTCTGTCTGTCTGTGTGCATCGTTGTTCGTTGTAATCGTTTGTGGGCGTCGGTGCCTCCACCTCCTGTTAATATGTCGATGTATCGACGTCCTTCATGTCCACGCCGCCTGTAGTAATAGTAGTAGTAGTAGTACTAGTAGTTAATGTAATACTACTACTAATAGTAGTAATAGTAGTAAATGTACTAATAGTCGTCGTAGTAATAGCAGTAAGTGTATTAATAGTAGTAGTAGTAGTAGTAAGTGACCACTAGTAGTGGTAGTAATAGTAGGAAGTGTACTACTAGTACTAGTAATAGTACTTAAGTGTAGTGGCAGTGGTAATTGTAGTAGGTAATGTATTAGCAGTATCAGTTATAGTAATTGTAAGTAGTAGTAGTAACAGTAATAGTCGTAGGTGAACGAGGAGTAGTACTAGTAGTATGAAGTGTAGTAGTAGTAGTAGTGATAAGTATAGCAGTAAGTGTAGTAGTAATAGTAGTGAATGTACTAGTTATAATAGTCGTAGTAATAGTAGTAAGTGTACTACCAGTAGTAGTGGTAGTTAGTGTATTAGCAGTATTAGTAGTAGTAAGTGTAGTAGTAGTAGTAGTGCTAGTAGCAATAGTAGTTAGTGTAGTGGTAGTAGTAGTAGTATTAGTAATAGTTGTGGCAGTAAAAATAGTATCAGGTGTACGAGTAGTACTAATAGAAGGAAGTGTAGTAGTAGTAGTAGTAGTAATAGTAGTAGTAGTGGTAATAGTAATAGTAGTAATAGTAATAGTAGTAATAGTAGTAGTAATAATAGTATAGTAGTAAGTGTAGTAGTAGTAGTAGTAGTAGAAGGGGCAGTAGTGATAGTGGTGTCTACCACCACAACTACTGCAACTTCCGCCACAACAACAACAACCACTACTACTACTACACTACTACTGTACTACTACTACTACTACAGCTACTGCTGCTACTACTACTACTATTACTACTACTACTACTACTGTACTACTACTACAACTACTATGACTAGTAATACTACAATCACTCCTTGTACACGTATCATTACTACTACTACTCTTACTATCACTACTCTGATAATACTATCAGTGCTGGTATTCCGCTAATACTACTACTACAACTACTATGAGTCGTAATACTACAACTACTCCTTGTTCAGGTATCATTACTCCTACTTCTACTTCTAGCGTTTCACTAATCTCGACAATGTGCTCACTAATACATCTCTCCTCCTCCCTCCTTCTCCTTCACTTGCTGCTGCGTATTTACTGTCACTCACATGTTACTACGTTATGATCGCTGCTATACATGAATGAATATATATATATGTAAATATAGATACATATATGTAATGAGCACATATATAAATATAGATGTGTACATACGTGTATATACACATATATATATATATAAATGTGTACCTATGTATATACATACATATGTCTCTCTTTCTTACTTTCTCTCTCTTCTTTTATATATATATATACTATATATATATATGAAATTGTTATTGTTAGTGTTGACTTGTAAGATCTCATGGTACAATTGATTGTAAGCACTGTTTCCTGGTGCTCTGTTTGTTTTTTCGTGTTGTTGCTAGCATAGCGCTGTCATTTACAGGATAGTACTATGGCATCGTTGCTACTACTACTACTACTTCTACTAAACTTACTACTCCTGTTGCCGCTACTACTAGTGCAGCTACTACTACTACTATTCCTATAGCCGCTACTACTCATTTACTATTAAGTGCAGCTACTACTGCAGCTATTACTATTGCTACTTACTACTACTAGTACAACTAGTGCAGCTACTACTGCTACTACTCCTCTTGCCGCTACTACTAGTACTACTAGTGCAGCTACTACTACTACTA
>NW_026701710.1:0-53504 GCF_030435755.1 Ochotona princeps
TATCCCACATAAACGAATGCTCCACATGCAGGGTTTCACATGCCACCAACTCCACATTCACAGGCAACTTCAGCGCCACAGCCGTTTTCAGATAGTCCCTCAATGCAAAGGCTCTAGACGCAAATATTGGTGTGAGAGCTAATTCAATCAAGGAAACACTGCATGTTGGTGAAGGGCATATTGAAGAAGGATCAGCCGAGTGGTTCTTGTGGGAGAACAACTCCATTTGGCTCACTAACTTCACACACCATCAGGCTTCCAAGCAGCTCTCAAGGAAAACTCAGATTTCACACTCTATGCTTAGTGCCGTTTGAGTGCCTAGGACTGAAATGAAGCTTGGAGAGCATCCCACACAAACGAATGCTCCACATGCGGGTTTCACATGCCACCAACTCCACATTCACAGGCAACTTCAGCGCCACAGCCATTTTCAGATAGCCCTCAAAGCAAAGGCTCCAGACGCAAATATTGGTGTGAGAGCTAATTCAATCAAGGAAACACTGCATGTTGGTGAAGGGCATATTGAAGAAGGATCAGCCGAGTGGTTCTTGTGGGAGAACAACTCCATTTGGCTCACTAACTTCACACACCATCAGGCTTCCAAGCAGCTCTCAAGGAAACTCAGTTTTCACACTCTATGCTTAGTGCCGTTTGAGTGCCTAGGACTGAAATGAAGTTTGTTCAGCATCCCACACAAACGAATGCTCCACATGCGGGTTTCACATGCCACCAACTCCACATTCACAGGCAACTTCAGCGCCACAGCCGTTTTCAGATAGCCCTCAATGCAAAGGCCCTAGACGCAAATATTGGTGTGAGAGCTAATTCAATCAAGGAAACACTGCATGTTGGTGAAGGGCATATTGAAGAAGGATCAGCCGAGTGGTTCTTGTGGGAGAACAACTCCATTTGGCTCACTAACTTCACACACCATCAGGCTTCCAAGCAGCTCTCAAGAAAACTCAGATTTCACACTCTATGCTTAGTGCCGTTTGAGTGCCTAGGACTGAAATGAAGCTTGGTAGAGCATCCCACACAAACGAATGCTCCACATGCGGGTTTCACATGCCACCAACTCCACATTGACAGGCAACTTCAGCGCCACAGCCGTTTTCAGATAGCCCTCAATGCAAAGGCTCTAGACGCAAATATTGGTGTGAGAGCTAATTCAATCAAGGAAACACTGCATGTTGGTGAAGGGCATATTGAAGAAGGATCAGCCGAGTGGTTCTTGTGGGAGAACAACTCCATTTGGCTCACTAACTTCACACACCATCAGGCTTCCAAGCAGCTCTCAAGGAAACTCAGTTTTCACACTCTATGCTTAGTGCCCTTTGAGTGCCTAGGACTGAAATGAAGCTTGGAGAGCATCCCACATAAACGAATGCTCCACATACGGGTTTCACATGCCACCAACTCCACATTCACAGGCAACTTCAGCGCCACAGCCGTTTTCAGATAGCCCTCAATGCAAAGGCTCTAGACGCAAATATTGGTGTGAGAGCTAATTCAATCAAGGAAACACTGCATGTTGGTGAAGGACATACTGAAGAAGGATCAGACGAGTGGTTCTTGTGGGAGAACAACTCCATTTGGCTCACTAACTTCACACACCATCAGGCTTCCAAGCAGCTCTCAAGGAAACTCAGTTTTCACACTCTATGCTTAGTGCCCTTTGAGTGCATTATCTAGGAATTATCCTGGTAGAGCATCCCACATAAACGAATGCTCCACATGCGGGTTTCACATGCCACCAACTCCACATTCACAGGCAACTTCAGCGCCACAGCCGTTTTCAGATAGCCCTCAATGCAAAGGCTCTAGACGCAAATATTGGTGTGAGAGCTAATTCAATCAAGGAAACACTGCATGTTGGTGAAGGACATATGGAAGAAGGATCAGCCGAGTGGTTCTTGTGGGAGAACAACTCCATTTGGCTCACTAACTTCACACACCATCAGGCTTCCAAGCAGCTCTCAAGGAAACTCAGTTTTCACACTCTATGCTTAGTGCCCTTTGAGTGCCTAGGACTGAAATGAAGCTTGGAGAGCATCCCACATAAACGAATGCTCCACATGCGGGTTTCACATGCCACCAACTCCACATTCACAGGCAACTTCAGCGCCACAGCCGTTTTCAGATAGTCCTCAATGCAAAGGCTCTAGACGCAAATATTGGTGTGAGAGCTAATTCAATCAAGGAAACACTGCATGTTGGTGAAGGGCATATTGAAGAAGCATCAGCCGAGTGGTTCTTGTGGGAGAACAACTCCATTTGGCTCACTAACTTCACACACCATCAGGCTTCCAAGCAGCTCTCAAGGAAACTCAGCTTTCACATTCTATGATTAGTGCCCTTTGTATGGCTAGGACTGAAATGAACCTGGTAGAGCATCCCACATAAACGAATGCTCCACATGCGGGTTTCACATGCCACCAACTCCACATTGACAGGCAACTTCAGCGCCACAGCCATTTTCAGATAGCCCTCAATGCAAAGGCTCTAGACGCAAATATTGGTGTGAGAGCTAATTCAATCAAGGAAACACTGCATGTTGGTGAAGGGCATATTGAAGAAGGATCAGCCGAGTGGTTCTTGTGGGAGAACAACTCCATTTGGCTCACTAACTTCACACACCATCAGGCTTCCAAGCAGCTCTCAAGGAAACTCAGTATTCACACTCTATGCTTAGTGCTCTTTGAGTGCATTATCTAGGAATGAACCTGGTAGAGCATCCCACACAAACGAATGCTCCACATGCGGGTTTCACATGCCACCAACTCCACATTCACAGGCAACTTCAGCGCCACAGTCATTTTCAGATAGCCCTCAAAGCAAAGGCTCCAGACGCAAATATTGGTGTGAGAGCTAATTCAATCAAGGAAACACTGCATGTTGGTGAAGGGCATATTGAAGAAGGATCAGCCGAGTGGTTCTTGTGGGAGAACAACTCCATTTGGCTCACTAACTTCACACACCATCAGGCTTCCAAGCAGCTCTCAAGGAAACTCAGTTTTCACACTCTATGCTTAGTGCCGTTTGAGTGCCTAGGACTGAAATGAAGTTTGTTCAGCATCCCACACAAACGAATGCTCCACATGCGGGTTTCACATGACACCAACTCCACATTCACAGGCAACTTCAGCGCCACAGCCGTTTTCAGATAGCCCTCAATGCAAAGGCTCTAGACGCAAATATTGGTGTGAGAGCTAATTCAATCAAGGAAACACTGCATGTTGGTGAAGGGCATATTGAAGAAGGATCAGCCGAGTGGTTCTTGTGGGAGAACAACTCCATTTGGCTCACTAACTTCACACACCATCAGGCTTCCAAGCAGCTCTCAAGGAAACTCAGTTTTCACACTCTATGCTTAGTGCTCTTTTTGTGACTAGGACTGATAAGAAGCTTGGTCAGCATCCCACACAAACGAATGCTCCACATGCGGGTTTCACATGCCACCAACTCCACATTCACAGGCAACTTCAGCGCCACAGCCGTTTTCAGATAGCCCTCAATGCAAAGGCCCTAGACGCAAATATTGGTGTGAGAGCTAATTCAATCAAGGAAACACTGCATGTTGGTGAAGGGCATATTGAAGAAGGATCAGCCGAGTGGTTCTTGTGGGAGAACAACTCCATTTGGCTCACTAACTTCACACACCATCAGGCTTCCAAGCAGCTCTCAAGAAGAAAACTCAGATTTCACACTCTATGCTTAGTGCCGTTTGAGTGCCTAGGACTGAAATGAAGCTTGGTAGAGCATCCCACACAAACGAATGCTCCACATGCGGGTTTCACATGCCACCAACTCCACATTCACAGGCAACTTCAGCGCCACAGCCGTTTTCAGATAGCCCTCAATGCAAAGGCTCTAGACGCAAATATTGGTGTGAGAGCTAATTCAATCAAGGAAACACTGCATGTTGGTGAAGGGCATATTGAAGAAGGATCAGCCGAGTGGTTCTTGTGGGAGAACAACTCCATTTGGCTCACTAACTTCACACACCATCAGGCTTCCAAGCAGTTCTCAAGGAAACTCAGTTTTCACACTCTATGCTTAGTGCCCTTTGAGTGCCTAGGACTGAAATGAAGCTTGGAGAGCATCCCACATAAACGAATGCTCCACATACGGGTTTCACATGCCACCAACTCCACATTCACAGGCAACTTCAGCGCCACAGCCGTTTTCAGATAGCCCTCAATGCAAAGGCTCTAGACGCAAATATTGGTGTGAGAGCTAATTCAATCAAGGAAACACTGCATGTTGGTGACGGGCATATTGAAGAAGGATCAGCCGAGTGGTTCTTGTGGGAGAACAACTCCATTTGGCTCACTAACTTCACACACCATCAGGCTTCCAAGCAGCTCTCAAGGAAACTCAGTTTTCACACTCTATGATTAGTGCCCTTTGTATGGCTAGGACTGAAATGAACCTGGTAGAGCATCCCACATAAACGAATGCTCCACATGCGGGTTTCACATGCCACCAACTCCACATTCACAGGCAACTTCAGCGCCACAGCCGTTTTCAGACAGTCCTCAATGCAAAGGCTCTAGACGCAAATATTGGTGTGAGAGCTAATTCAATCAAGGAAACATTGCATGTTGGTGAAGGGCATATTGAAGAAGCATCAGCCGAGTGGTTCTTGTGGGAGAACAACTCCATTTGGCTCACTAACTTCACACACCATCAGGCTTCCAAGCAGCTCTCAAGGAAACTCAGTTTTCACACTCTATGCTTAGTGCCCTTTCTTTGGCTACGACTGAAATGAACCTGGTAGAGCAACCCACATAAACGAATGCTCCACATGCGGGTTTCACATGCCACCAACTCCACATTCACAGGCAACTTCAGCGCCACAGCCATTTTCAGATAGCCCTCAATGCAAAGGCTCTAGACGCAAATATTGGTGTGAGAGCTAATTCAATCAAGGAAACACTGCATGTTGGTGAAGGGCATATTGAAGAAGGATCAGCCGAGTGGTTCTTGTGGGAGAACAACTCCATTTGGCTCACTAACTTCACACACCATCAGGCTTCCAAGCAGCTCTCAAGGAAACTCAGTTTTCACACTCTATGCTTAGTGCCGTTTGAGTGCATTATCTAGGAATGAACCTGGTAGAGCATCCCACACAAACGAATGCTCCACATGCGGGTTTCACATGCCACCAACTCCACATTCACAGGCAACTTCAGCGCCACAGCCGTTTTCAGATAGCCCTCAAAGCAAAGGCTCCAGACGCAAATATTGGTGTGAGAGCTAATTCAATCAAGGAAACACTGCATGTTGGTGAAGGGCATATTGAAGAAGGATCAGCCGAGTGGTTCTTGTGGGAGAACAACTCCATTTGGCTCACTAACTTCACACACCATCAGGCTTCCAAGCAGCTCTCAAGGAAACTCAGTTTTCACACTCTATGATTAGTGCTCTTTGTATGGCTAGGACTGAAATGAAACTGGTAGAGCATCCCACATAAACGAATGCTCCACATGCGGGTTTCACATGCCACCAACTCCACATTCACAGGCAACTTCAGCGCCACAGCCGTTTTCAGATAGTCCTCAATGCAAAGGCTCTAGACGCAAATATTGGTGTGAGAGCTAATTCAATCAAGGAAACACTGCATGTTGGTGAAGGGCATATTGAAGAAGCATCAGCCGAGTGGTTCTTGTGGGAGAACAACTCCATTTGGCTCACTAACTTCACACACCATCAGGCTTCCAAGCAGCTCTCAAGGAAACTCAGTATTCACACTCTATGCTTAGTGCCGTTTGAGTGCCTAGGACTGAAATGAAGCTTGGAGAGCATCCCACACAAACGAATGCTCCACATGCGGGTTTCACATGCCACCAACTCCACATTCACAGGCAACTTCAGCGCCACAGCCATTTTCAGATAGCCCTCAAAGCAAAGGCTCCAGACGCAAATATTGGTGTGAGAGCTAATTCAATCAAGGAAACACTGCATGTTGGTGAAGGGCATATTGAAGAAGGATCAGCCGAGTGGTTCTTGTGGGAGAACAACTCCATTTGGCTCACTAACTTCACACACCATCAGGCTTCCAAGCAGCTCTCAAGGAAACTCAGTTTTCACACTCTATGCTTAGTGCCGTTTGAGTGCCTAGGACTGAAATGAAGTTTGTTCAGCATCCCACACAAACGAATGCTCCACATGCGGGTTTCACATGCCACCAACTCCACATTCACAGGCAACTTCAGCGCCACAGCCGTTTTCAGATAGCCCTCAATGCAAAGGCCCTAGACGCAAATATTGGTGTGAGAGCTAATTCAATCAAGGAAACACTGCATGTTGGTGAAGGGCATATTGAAGAAGGATCAGCCGAGTGGTTCTTGTGGGAGAACAACTCCATTTGGCTCACTAACTTCACACACCATCAGGCTTCCAAGCAGCTCTCAAGAAAACTCAGATTTCACACTCTATGCTTAGTGCCGTTTGAGTGCCTAGGACTGAAATGAAGCTTGGTAGAGCATCCCACACAAACGAATGCTCCACATGCGGGTTTCACATGCCACCAACTCCACATTGACAGGCAACTTCAGCGCCACAGCCGTTTTCAGATAGCCCTCAATGCAAAGGCTCTAGACGCAAATATTGGTGTGAGAGCTAATTCAATCAAGGAAACACTGCATGTTGGTGAAGGGCATATTGAAGAAGGATCAGCAGAGTGGTTCTTGTGGGAGAACAACTCCATTTGGCTCACTAACTTCACACACCATCAGGCTTCCAAGCAGCTCTCAAGGAAACTCAGTTTTCACACTCTATGCTTAGTGCCCTTTGAGTGCCTAGGACTGAAATGAAGCTTGGAGAGCATCCCACATAAACGAATGCTCCACATACGGGTTTCACATGCCACCAACTCCACATTCACAGGCAACTTCAGCGCCACAGCCGTTTTCAGATAGCCCTCAATGCAAAGGCTCTAGACGCAAATATTGGTGTGAGAGCTAATTCAATCAAGGAAACACTGCATGTTGGTGAAGGACATACTGAAGAAGGATCAGCCGAGTGGTTCTTGTGGGAGAACAACTCCATTTGGCTCACTAACTTCACACACCATCAGGCTTCCAAGCAGCTCTCAAGGAAACTCAGTTTTCACACTCTATGCTTAGTGCCCTTTGAGTGCATTATCTAGGAATGAACCTGGTAGAGCATCCCACATAAACGAATGCTCCACATGCGGGTTTCACATGCCACCAACTCCACATTCACAGGCAACTTCAGCGCCACAGCCGTTTTCAGATAGCCCTCAATGCAAAGGCTCTAGACGCAAATATTGGTGTGAGAGCTAATTCAATCAAGGAAACACTGCATGTTGGTGAAGGACATATGGAAGAAGGATCAGCCGAGTGGTTCTTGTGGGAGAACAACTCCATTTGGCTCACTAACTTCACACACCATCAGGCTTCCAAGCAGCTCTCAAGGAAACTCAGTTTTCACACTCTATGCTTAGTGCCCTTTGAGTGCCTAGGACTGAAATGAAGCTTGGAGAGCATCCCACATAAACGAATGCTCCACATGCGGGTTTCACATGCCACCAACTCCACATTCACAGGCAACTTCAGCGCCACAGCCGTTTTCAGATAGTCCTCAATGCAAAGGCTCTAGACGCAAATATTGGTGTGAGAGCTAATTCAATCAAGGAAACACTGCATGTTGGTGAAGGGCATATTGAAGAAGCATCAGCCGAGTGGTTCTTGTGGGAGAACAACTCCATTTGGCTCACTAACTTCACACACCATCAGGCTTCCAAGCAGCTCTCAAGGAAACTCAGCTTTCACATTCTATGATTAGTGCCCTTTGTATGGCTAGGACTGAAATGAACCTGGTAGAGCATCCCACATAAACGAATGCTCCACATGCGGGTTTCACATGCCACCAACTCCACATTGACAGGCAACTTCAGCGCCACAGCCATTTTCAGATAGCCCTCAATGCAAAGGCTCTAGACGCAAATATTGGTGTGAGAGCTAATTCAATCAAGGAAACACTGCATGTTGGTGAAGGGCATATTGAAGAAGGATCAGCCGAGTGGTTCTTGTGGGAGAACAACTCCATTTGGCTCACTAACTTCACACACCATCAGGCTTCCAAGCAGCTCTCAAGGAAACTCAGTATTCACACTCTATGCTTAGTGCTCTTTGAGTGCATTATCTAGGAATGAACCTGGTAGAGCATCCCACACAAACGAATGCTCCACATGCGGGTTTCACATGCCACCAACTCCACATTCACAGGCAACTTCAGCGCCACAGTCATTTTCAGATAGCCCTCAAAGCAAAGGCTCCAGACGCAAATATTGGTGTGAGAGCTAATTCAATCAAGGAAACACTGCATGTTGGTGAAGGGCATATTGAAGAAGGATCAGCCGAGTGGTTCTTGTGGGAGAACAACTCCATTTGGCTCACTAACTTCACACACCATCAGGCTTCCAAGCAGCTCTCAAGGAAACTCAGTTTTCACACTCTATGCTTAGTGCCGTTTGAGTGCCTAGGACTGAAATGAAGTTTGTTCAGCATCCCACACAAACGAATGCTCCACATGCGGGTTTCACATGACACCAACTCCACATTCACAGGCAACTTCAGCGCCACAGCCGTTTTCAGATAGCCCTCAATGCAAAGGCTCTAGACGCAAATATTGGTGTGAGAGCTAATTCAATCAAGGAAACACTGCATGTTGGTGAAGGGCATATTGAAGAAGGATCAGCCGAGTGGTTCTTGTGGGAGAACAACTCCATTTGGCTCACTAACTTCACACACCATCAGGCTTCCAAGCAGCTCTCAAGGAAACTCAGTTTTCACACTCTATGCTTAGTGCTCTTTTTGTGACTAGGACTGATAAGAAGCTTGGTCAGCATCCCACACAAACGAATGCTCCACATGCGGGTTTCACATGCCACCAACTCCACATTCACAGGCAACTTCAGCGCCACAGCCGTTTTCAGATAGCCCTCAATGCAAAGGCCCTAGACGCAAATATTGGTGTGAGAGCTAATTCAATCAAGGAAACACTGCATGTTGGTGAAGGGCATATTGAAGAAGGATCAGCCGAGTGGTTCTTGTGGGAGAACAACTCCATTTGGCTCACTAACTTCACACACCATCAGGCTTCCAAGCAGCTCTCAAGAAAACTCAGATTTCACACTCTATGCTTAGTGCCGTTTGAGTGCCTAGGACTGAAATGAAGCTTGGTAGAGCATCCCACACAAACGAATGCTCCACATGCGGGTTTCACATGCCACCAACTCCACATTCACAGGCAACTTCAGCGCCACAGCCGTTTTCAGATAGCCCTCAATGCAAAGGCTCTAGACGCAAATATTGGTGTGAGAGCTAATTCAATCAAGGAAACACTGCATGTTGGTGAAGGGCATATTGAAGAAGGATCAGCCGAGTGGTTCTTGTGGGAGAACAACTCCATTTGGCTCACTAACTTCACACACCATCAGGCTTCCAAGCAGTTCTCAAGGAAACTCAGTTTTCACACTCTATGCTTAGTGCCCTTTGAGTGCCTAGGACTGAAATGAAGCTTGGAGAGCATCCCACATAAACGAATGCTCCACATACGGGTTTCACATGCCACCAACTCCACATTCACAGGCAACTTCAGCGCCACAGCCGTTTTCAGATAGCCCTCAATGCAAAGGCTCTAGACGCAAATATTGGTGTGAGAGCTAATTCAATCAAGGAAACACTGCATGTTGGTGAAGGACATACTGAAGAAGGATCAGACGAGTGGTTCTTGTGGGAGAACAACTCCATTTGGCTCACTAACTTCACACACCATCAGGCTTCCAAGCAGCTCTCAAGGAAACTCAGTTTTCACACTCTATGCTTAGTGCCCTTTGAGTGCATTATCTAGGAATGAACCTGGTAGAGCATCCCACACAAACGAATGCTCCACATGCGGGTTTCACATGCCACCAACTCCACATTCACAGGCAACTTCAGCACCACAGCCGTTTTCAGATAGCCCTCAATGCAAAGGCTCTAGACGCAAATATTGGTGTGAGAGCTAATTCAATCAAGGAAACACTGCATGTTGGTGAAGGGCATATTGAAGAAGGATCAGCCGAGTGGTTCTTGTGGGAGAACAACTCCATTTGGCTCACTAACTTCACACACCATCAGGCTTCCAAGCAGCTCTCAAGAAAACTCAGTTTTCACACTCTATGCTTACTGCTCTTTGTGTGCCTAGGACTGAAATGAAGCTTGGTCAGCATCCCACACAAACGAATGCTCCACATGCGGGTTTCACATGCCACCAACTCCACATTCACAGGCAACTTCAGCGCCACAGCCGTTTTCAGATAGCCCTCAATGCAAAGGCTCTAGACGCAAATATTGGTGTGAGAGCTAATTCAATCAAGGAAACACTGCATGTTGGTGAAGGGCATATTGAAGAAGGATCAGCCGAGTGGTTCTTGTGGGAGAACAACTCCATTTGGCTCACTAACGTCACACACCATCAGGCTTCCAAGCAGCTCTCAAGGAAACTCAGTATTCACACTCTATGCTTAGTGCCCTTTGTATGGCTAGGACTGAAATGAATCTGGTAGAGCATCCCACACAAACGAATGCTCCACATGCGGGTTTCACATGCCACCAACTCCACATTCACAGGCAATTTCAGCGCCACAGCCGTTTTCAGATAGCCCTCAATGCAAAGGCTCTAGACGCAAATATTGGTGTGAGAGCTAATTCAATCAAGGAAACACTGCATGTTGGTGAAGGACATATTGAAGAAGGATCAGCCGAGTGGTTCTTGTGGGAGAACAACTCCATTTGGCTCACTAACTTCACACACCATCAGGCTTCCAAGCAGCTCTCAAGGAAACTCAGTTTTCACACTCTATGCTTAGTGCCCTTTGAGTGCCTAGGACTGAAATGAAGCTTGGAGAGCATCCCACACAAACGAATGCTCCACATGCGGGTTTCACATGCCACCAACTCCACATTCACAGGCAACTTCAGCGCCACAGCCGTTTTCAGATAGCCCTCAATGCAAAGGCTCTAGACGCAAATATTGGTGTGAGAGCTAATTCAATCAAGGAAACACTGCATGTTGGTGAAGGGCATATTGAAGAAGGATCAGCCGAGTGGTTCTTGTGGGAGAACAACTCCATTTGGCTCACTAACTTCACACACCATCAGGCTTCCAAGCAGCTCTCAAGGAAACTCAGTTTTCACACTCTATGCTTAGTGCCCTTTGAGTGCCTAGGAATGAAATGAAGTTTGGTCAGCATCCCACATAAACGAATGCTCCACATGCGGGTTTCACATGCCACCAACTCCACATTCACAGGCAACTTCAGCGCCACAGCCGTTTTCAGATAGCCCTCAATGCAAAGGCCCTAGACGCAAATATTGGTGTGAGAGCTAATTCAATCAAGGAAACACTGCATGTTGGTGAAGGGCATATTGAAGAAGGATCAGCCGAGTGGTTCTTGTGGGAGAACAACTCCATTTGGCTCACTAACTTCACACACCATCAGGCTTCCAAGCAGCTCTCAAGAAAACTCAGATTTCACACTCTATGCTTAGTGCCGTTTGAGTGCCTAGGACTGAAATGAAGCTTGGTAGAGCATCCCACACTAACGAATGCTCCACATGCGGGTTTCACATGCCACCAACTCCACATTCACAGGCAACTTCAGCGCCACAGCCGTTTTCAGATAGCCCTCAATGCAAAGGCTCTAGACGCAAATATTGGTGTGAGAGCTAATTCAATCAAGGAAACACTGCATGTTGGTGAAGGGCATATTGAAGAAGGATCAGCCGAGTGGTTCTTGTGGGAGAACAACTCCATTTGGCTCACTAACTTCACACACCATCAGGCTTCCAAGCAGCTCTCAAGGAAACTCAGTTTTCACACTCTATGCTTAGTGCCCTTTGAGTGCCTAGGACTGAAATGAAGCTTGGAGAGCATCCCACACAAACGAATGCTCCACATACGGGTTTCACATGCCACCAACTCCACATTCACAGGCAACTTCAGCGCCACAGCCGTTTTCAGATAGCCCTCAATGCAAAGGCTCTAGACGCAAATATTGGTGTGAGAGCTAATTCAATCAAGGAAACACTGCATGTTGGTGAAGGACATACTGAAGAAGGATCAGCCGAGTGGTTCTTGTGGGAGAACAACTCCATTTGGCTCACTAACTTCACACACCATCAGGCTTCCAAGCAGCTCTCAAGGAAACTCAATTTTCACACTCTATGCTTAGTGCCCTTTGAGTGCATTATCTAGGAATGAACCTGGTAGAACATCCCACACAAACGAATGCTCCACATGCGGGTTTCACATGCCACCAACTCCACATTCTCAGGCAACTTCAGCGCCACAGCCGTTTTCAGATAGCCCTCAATGCAAAGGCTTTAGACGCAAATATTGGTGTGAGAGCTAATTCAATCAAGGAAACACTGCATGTTGGTGAAGGGCATATTGAAGAAGGATCAGCCGAGTGGTTCTTGTGGGAGAACAACTCCATTTGGCTCACTAACTTCACACACCATCAGGCTTCCAAACAGCTCTCAAGGAAACTCAGTTTTCACACTCTATGCTTAGTGCCCTTTGAGTGCCTAGGACTGAAAGGAAGCTTGGAGAGCATCCCACATAAACGAATGCTCCACATGCGGGTTTCACATGCCACCAACTCCACATTGACAGGCAACTTCAGCGCCACAGCCGTTTTCAGATAGCCCTCAATGCAAAGGCTCTAGACGCAAATATTGGTGTGAGAGCTAATTCAATCAAGGAAACACTGCATGTTGGTGAAGGGCATATTGAAGAAGAATCAGCCGAGTGGTTCTTGTGGGAGAACAACTCCATTTGGCTCACTAACTTCACACACCATCAGGCTTCCAAGCAGCTCTCAAGGAAACTCAGTTTTCACACTCTATGCTTAGTGCCCTTTGAGTGCCTAGGACTGAAATGAAGTTTGGTCAGCATCCCACATAAACGAATGCTCCACATGCAGGTTTCACATGCCACCAACTCCACATTCACAGGCAACTTCAGCGCCACAGCCGTTTTCAGATAGCCCTCAATGCAAAGGCCCTAGACGCAAATATTGGTGTGAGAGCTAATTCAATCAAGGAAACACTGCATGTTGGTGAAGGGCATATTGAAGAAGGATCAGCCGAGTGGTTCTTGTGGGAGAACAACTCCATTTGGCTCACTAACTTCACACACCATCAGGCTTCCAAGCAGCTCTCAAGAAAACTCAGATTTCACACTCTATGCTTAGTGCCGTTTGAGTGCCTAGGACTGAAATGAAGCTTGGTAGAGCATCCCACACTAACGAATGCTCCACATGCGGTTTTCACATGCCACCAACTCCACATTCACAGGCAACTTCAGCGCCACAGCCGTTTTCAGATAGCCCTCAATGCAAAGGCTCTAGACGCAAATATTGGTGTGAGAGCTAATTCAATCAAGGAAACACTGCATGTTGGTGAAGGGCATATTGAAGAAGGATCAGCCGAGTGGTTCTTGTGGGAGAACAACTCCATTTGGCTCACTAACTTCACACACCATCAGGCTTCCAAGCAGCTCTCAAGGAAACTCAGTTTTCACACTCTATGCTTAGTGCCCTTTGAGTGCCTAGGACTGAAATGAAGCTTGGAGAGCATCCCACATAAACGAATGCTCCACATACGGGTTTCACATGCCACCAACTCCACATTCACAGGCAACTTCAGCGCCACAGCCGTTTTCAGATAGCCCTCAATGCAAAGGCTCTAGACGCAAATATTGGTGTGAGAGCTAATTCAATCAAGGAAACACTGCATGTTGGTGAAGGACATACTGAAGAAGGATCAGCCGAGTGGTTCTTGTGGGAGAACAACTCCATTTGGCTCACTAACTTCACACACCATCAGGCTTCCAAGCAGCTCTCAAGGAAACTCAGTTTTCACACTCTATGCTTAGTGCCCTTTGAGTGCATTATCTAGGAATGAACCTGGTAGAGCATCCCACACAAACGAATGCTCCACATGCGGGTTTCACATGCCACCAACTCCACATTCACAGGCAACTTCAGCGCCACAGCCGTTTTCAGATAGCCCTCAATGCAAAGGCTCTAGACGCAAATATTGGTGTGAGAGCTAATTCAATCAAGGAAACACTGCATGTTGGTGAAGGGCATATTGAAGAAGGATCAGCCGAGTGGTTCTTGTGGGAGAACAACTCCATTTGGCTCACTAACTTCACACACCATCAGGCTTCCAAGCAGCTCTCAAGGAAACTCAGTTTTCACACTCTATGCTTACTGCTCTTTGTGTGCCTAGGACTGAAAAGAAGCTTGGTCAGCATCCCACACAAACGAATGCTCCACATGCGGGTTTCACATGCCACCAACTCCACATTCACAGGCAACTTCAGCGCCACAGCCGTTTTCAGATAGCCCTCAATGCAAAGGCTCTAGACGCAAATATTGGTGTGAGAGCTAATTCAATCAAGGAAACACTGCATGTTGGTGAAGGGCATATTGAAGAAGGATCAGCCGAGTGGTTCTTGTGGGAGAACAACTCCATTTGGCTCACTAACTTCACACACCATCAGGCTTCCAAGCAGCTCTCAAGGAAACTCAGTATTCACACTCTATGCTTAGTGCCCTTTGTATGGCTAGGACTGAAATGAATCTGGTAGAGCATCCCACACAAACGAATGCTCCTCATGCGGGTTTCACATGCCACCAACTCCACATTCACAGGCAATTTCAGCGCCACAGCCGTTTTCAGATAGCCCTCAATGCAAAGGCTCTAGACGCAAATATTGGTGTGAGAGCTAATTCAATCAAGGAAACACTGCATGTTGGTGAAGGGCATATTGAAGAAGGATCAGCCGAGTGGTTCTTGTGGGAGAACAACTCCATTTGGCTCACTAACTTCACACACCATCAGGCTTCCAAGCAGCTCTCAAGGAAACTCAGTTTTCACACTCTATGCTTAGTGCCCTTTGAGTGCCTAGGACTGAAATGAAGCTTGGAGAGCATCCCACATAAACGAATGCTCCACATACGGGTTTCACATGCCACCAACTCCACATTCACAGGCAACTTCAGCGCCACAGCCGTTTTCAGATAGCCCTCAATGCAAAGGCTCTAGACGCAAATATTGGTGTGAGAGCTAATTCAATCAAGGAAACACTGCATGTTGGTGAAGGACATACTGAAGAAGGATCAGACGAGTGGTTCTTGTGGGAGAACAACTCCATTTGGCTCACTAACTTCACACACCATCAGGCTTCCAAGCAGCTCTCAAGGAAACTCAGTTTTCACACTCTATGCTTAGTGCCCTTTGAGTGCATTATCTAGGAATGAACCTGGTAGAGCATCCCACACAAACGAATGCTCCACATGCGGGTTTCACATGCCACCAACTCCACATTCACAGGCAACTTCAGCGCCACAGCCGTTTTCAGATAGCCCTCAATGCAAAGGCTCTAGACGCAAATATTGGTGTGAGAGCTAATTCAATCAAGGAAACACTGCATGTTGGTGAAGGGCATATTGAAGAAGGATCAGCCGAGTGGTTCTTGTGGGAGAACAACTCCATTTGGCTCACTAACTTCACACACCATCAGGCTTCCAAACAGCTCTCAAGGAAACTCAGTTTTCACACTCTATGCTTAGTGCCCTTTGAGTGCCTAGGACTGAAATGCAGCTTGGAGAGCATCCCACATAAACGAATGCTCCACATGCGGGGTTTCACATGCCACCAACTCCACATTGACAGGCAACTTCAGCGCCACAGCCGTTTTCAGATAGCCCTCAATGCAAAGGCTCTAGACGCAAATATTGGTGTGAGAGCTAATTCAATCAAGGAAACACTGCATGTTGGTGAAGGGCATATTGAAGAAGGATCAGCCGAGTGGTTCTTGTGGGAGAACAACTCCATTTGGCTCACTAACTTCACACACCATCAGGCTTCCAAGCAGCTCTCAAGGAAACTCAGTTTTCACACTCTATGCTTAGTGCCCTTTGAGTGCCTAGGAATGAAATGAAGTTTGGTCAGCATCCCACATAAACGAATGCTCCACATGCGGGTTTCACATGCCACCAACTCCACATTCACAGGCAACTTCAGCGCCACAGCCGTTTTCAGATAGCCCTCAATGCAAAGGCTCTAGACGCAAATATTGGTGTGAGAGCTAATTCAATCAAGGAAACACTGCATGTTGGTGAAGGGCATATTGAAGAAGGATCAGCCGAGTGGTTCTTGTGGGAGAACAACTCCATTTGGCTCACTAACTTCACACACCATCAGGCTTCCAAGCAGCTCTCAAGGAAACTCAGTTTTCACATTCTATGCTTACTGCTCTTTGTGTGCCTAGGACCGAAATGAAGCTTGGTCAGCATCCCACACAAACGAATGCTCCACATGCGGGTTTCACATGCCACCAACTCCACATTCTCAGGCAACTTCAGCGCCACAGCCGTTTTCAGATAGCCCTCAATGCAAAGGCTCTAGACGCAAATATTGGTGTGAGAGCTAATTCAATCAAGGAAACACTGCATGTTGGTGAAGGGCATATTGAAGAAGGATCAGCCGAGTGGTTCTTGTGGGAGAACAACTCCATTTGGCTCACTAACTTCACACACCATCAGGCTTCCAAGCAGCTCTCAAGGAAACTCAGTTTTCACACTCTATGCTTAGTGCTTTTTGTGTGCCTAGGACTGAAATGAATGTTGGAGAGCATCCCACACAAACGAATGCTCCACATGCGGGTTTCACATGCCACCAACTCCACATTCACAGGCAACTTCAGCGCCACAGCCGTTTTCAGATAGCCCTCAATGCAAAGGCTCTAGACGCAAATATTGGTGTGAGAGCTAATTCAATCAAGGAAACACTGCATGTTGGTGAAGGGCATATTGAAGAAGGATCAGCCGAGTGGTTCTTGTGGGAGAACAACTCCATTTGGCTCACTAACTTCACACACCATCAGGCTTCCAAGCAGCTCTCAAGGAAACTCAGTTTTCACACTCTATGCTTAGTGCCCTTTGAGTGCATTATCTAGGAATGAACCTGGTAGAGCATCACACACAAACGAATGCTCCACATGCGGGTTTCACATGCCACCAACTCCACATTCTCAGGCAACTTCAGCGCCACAGCCGTTTTCAGATAGCCCTCAATGCAAAGGCTCTAGACGCAAATATTGGTGTGAGAGCTAATTCAATCAAGGAAACACTGCATGTTGGTGAAGGGCATATTGAAGAAGGATCAGCCGAGTGGTTCTTGTGGGAGAACAACTCCATTTGGCTCACTAACTTCACACACCATCAGGCTTCCAAGCAGCTCTCAAGGAAACTCAGTTTTCACACTCTATGATTAGTGCCCTTTGTATGGCTTGGACTGAAATGAACCTGGTAGAGCATCCCACATAAACGAATGCTCCACATGCGGGTTTCACATGCCACCAACTCCACATTCACAGGCAACTTCAGCGCCACAGCCGTTTTCAGATAGTCCTCAATGCAAAGGCTCTAGACGCAAATATTGGTGTGAGAGCTAATTCAATCAAGGAAACACTGCATGTTGGTGAAGGACATACTGAAGAAGGATCAGCCGAGTGGTTCTTGTGGGAGAACAACTCCATTTGGCTCACTAACTTCACACACCATCAGGCTTCCAAGCAGCTCTCAAGGAAACTCAGTTTTCACATTCTATGCTTACTGCTCTTTGTGTGCATAGGACCGAAATGAAGCTTGGCCAGCATCCCACACAAACGAATGCTCCACATGCGGGTTTCACATGCCACCAACTCCACATTCTCAGGCAACTTCAGCGCCACAGCCGTTTTCAGATAGCCCTCAATGCAAAGGCTCTAGACGCAAATATTGGTGTGAGAGCTAATTCAATCAAGGAAACACTGCATGTTGGTGAAGGGCATATTGAAGAAGGATCAGCCGAGTTGTTCTTGTGGGAGAACAACTCCATTTGGCTCACTAACTTCACACACCATCAGGCTTCCAAGCAGCTCTCAAGGAAACTCAGTTTTCACACTCTATGCTTAGTGCCCTTTGAGTGCCTAGGACTGAAATGAAGCTTGGAGAGCATCCCACACAAACGAATGCTCCACATGCGGGTTTCACATGCCACCAACTCCACATTCACAGGCAACTTCAGCGCCACAGCCGTTTTCAGATAGCCCTCAATGCAAAGGCTCTAGACGCAAATATTGGTGTGAGAGCTAATTCAATCAAGGAAACACTGCATGTTGGTGAAGGGCATATTGAAGAAGGATCAGCCGAGTGGTTCCTGTGGGAGAACAACTCCATTTGGCTCACTAACTTCACACACCATCAGGCTTCCAAGCAGCTCTCAAGGAAACTCAGTTTTCACACTCTATGCTTAGTGCCCTTTGAGTGCATTATCTAGGAATGAAGCTGGTAGAGCATCCCACACAAACGAATGCTCCACATGCGGGTTTCACATGCCACCAACTCCACATTCACAGGCAACTTCAGCGCCACAGCCGTTTTCAGATAGCCCTCAATGCAAAGGCTCTAGACGCAAATATTGGTGTGAAAGCTAATTCAATCAAGGAAACACTGCATGTTGGTGAAGGGCATATTGAAGAAGGATCAGCCGAGTGGTTCTTGTGGGAGAACAACTCCATTTGGCTCACTAACTTCACACACCATCAGGCTTCCAAGCAGCTCTCAAGGAAACTCAGTTTTCACACTCTATGATTAGTGCCCTTTGTATGGCTTGGACTGAAATGAACCTGGTAGAGCATCCCACATAAACGAATGCTCCACATGCGGGTTTCACATGCCACCAACTCCACATTCACAGGCAACTTCAGCGCCACAGCCGTTTTCAGATAGTCCTCAATGCAAAGGCTCTAGACGCAAATATTGGTGTGAGAGCTAATTCAATCAAGGAAACACTGCATGTTGGTGAAGGACATACTGAAGAAGGATCAGCCGAGTGGTTCTTGTGGGAGAACAACTCCATTTGGCTCACTAACTTCACACACCATCAGGCTTCCAAGCAGCTCTCAAGGAAACTCAGTTTTCACACTCTATGCTTAGTGCTCTTTTTGTGACTAGGACTGAAAAGAAGATTGGTCAGCATCCCACACAAACGAATGCTCCACACGCGGGTTTCACATGCCACCAACTCCACATTCACAGGCAACTTCAGCGCCACAGCCGTTTTTCCAGCCCCCCCCCCCCTCCAGATAGCCCTCAATGCAAAGGCCCTAGACGCAAATATTGGTGTGAGAGCTAATTCAATCAAGGAAACACTGCATGTTGGTGAAGGGCATATTGAAGAAGGATCAGCCGAGTGGTTCTTGTGGGAGAACAACTCCATTTGGCTCACTAACTTCACACACCATCAGGCTTCCAAGCAGCTCTCAAGAAAACTCAGATTTCACACTCTATGCTTAGTGCCGTTTGAGTGCCTAGGACTGAAATGAAGCTTGGTAGAGCATCCCACACAAACGAATGCTCCACATGCGGGTTTCACATGCCACCAACTCCACATTCACAGGCAACTTCAGCGCCAAAGCCGTTTTCAGATAGCCCTCAATGCAAAGGCTCTAGACGCAAATATTGGTGTGAGAGCTAATTCAATCAAGGAAACACTGCATGTTGGTGAAGGGCATATTGAAGAAGGATCAGCCGAGTGGTTCTTGTGGGAGAACAACTCCATTTGGCTCACTAACTTCACACACCATCAGGCTTCCAAGCAGCTCTCAAGGAAACTCAGTTTTCACACTCTATGCTTAGTGCCCTTTGTGTGCCTAGGACTGAAATGAAGTTTGGTCAGCATCCCACACAAACGAATGCTCCACATGCGGGTTTCACATGCCACCAACTCCACATTCACAGGCAACTTCAGCGCCACAGCCATTTTCAGATAGCCCTCAATGCAAAGGCTCTAGACGCAAATATTGGTGTGAGAGCTAATTCAATCAAGGAAACACTGCATGTTGGTGAAGGGCATATTGAAGAAGGATCAGCCGAGTGGTTCTTGTGGGAGAACAACTCCATTTGGCTCACTAACGTCACACACCATCAGGCTTCCAAGCAGCTCTCAAGGAAACTCAGTTTTCACACTCTATGCTTAGTGCCCTTTGAGTGCCTAGGACTGAAATGAAGCTTGGAGAGCATCCCACATAAACGAATGCTCCACATGCGGGTTTCACATGCCACCAACTCCACATTCACAGGCAACTTCAGCGCCACAGCCGTTTTCAGATAGTCCTCAATGCAAAGGCTCTAGACGCAAATATTGGTGTGAGAGCTAATTCAATCAAGGAAACACTGCATGTTGGTGAAGGGCATATTGAAGAAGCATCAGCCGAGTGGTTCTTGTGGGAGAACAACTCCATTTGGCTCACTAACTTCACACACCATCAGGCTTCCAAGCAGCTCTCAAGGAAACTCAGCTTTCACATTCTATGCTTAGTGCCCTTTGTATGGCTAGGACTGAAATGAACCTGGTAGAGCATCCCACATAAACGAATGCTCCACATGCGGGTTTCACATGCCACCAACTCCACATTCACAGGCAACTTCAGCGCCACAGCCATTTTCAGATAGCCCTCAATGCAAAGGCTCTAGACGCAAATATTGGTGTGAGAGCTAATTCAATCAAGGAAACACTGCATGTTGGTGAAGGGCATATTGAAGAAGGATCAGCCGAGTGGTTCTTGTGGGAGAACAACTCCATTTGGCTCACTAACTTCACACACCATCAGGCTTCCAAGCAGCTCTCAAGGAAACTCAGTATTCACACTCTATGCTTAGTGCCCTTTGAGTGCATTATCTAGGAATGAACCTGGTAGAGCATCCCACACAAACGAATGCTCCACATGCGGGTTTCACATGCCAACAACTCCACATTCACAGGCAACTTCAGCGCCACAGCCATTTTCAGATAGCCCTCAAAGCAAAGGCTCCAGACGCAAATATTGGTGTGAGAGCTAATTCAATCAAGGAAACACTGCATGTTGGTGAAGGGCATATTGAAGAAGGATCAGCCGAGTGGTTCTTGTGGGAGAACAACTCCATTTGGCTCACTAACTTCACACACCATCAGGCTTCCAAGCAGCTCTCAAGGAAACTCAGTTTTCACACTCTATGATTAGTGCCCTTTGTATGGCTAGGACTGAAATGAACCTGGTAGAGCATCCCACATAAACGAATGCTCCACATGCGGGTTTCACATGCCACCAACTCCACATTCACAGGCAACTTCAGCGCCACAGCCGTTTTCAGATAGCCCTCAATGCAAAGGCTCTAGACGCAAATATTGGTGTGAGAGCTAATTCAATCAAGGAAACACTGCATGTTGGTGAAGAGCATATTGAAGAAGGATCAGCCGAGTGGTTCTTGTGGGAGAACAACTCCATTTGGCTCACTAACTTCACACACCATCAGGCTTCCAAGCAGCTCTCAAGGAAACTCAGTTTTCACACTCTATGCTTAGTGCCCTTTGAGTGCCTAGGACTGAAATGAACCTGGTAGAGCATCCCACACAAACAAATGCTCCACATGCGGGTTTCACATGCCACCAACTCCACATTCACAGGCAACTTCAGCACTATAGCCGTTTTCAGATAGCCCTCAATGCAAAGGCTCTAGACGCAAATATTGGTGTGAGAGCTAATTCAATCAAGGAAACACTGCATGTTGGTGAAGGGCATATTGAAGAAGGATCAGCCGAGTGGTTCTTGTGGGAGAACAACTCCATTTGGCTCACTAACTTCACACACCATCAGGCTTCCAAGCAGCTCTCAAGGAAGATCAGTTCTCACACTCTATGCTTAGTGCTCTTTGTGTGCCTAGGACTGAAATGAATCTTGGTCAGCATCCCACACAAACGAATGCTCCACATGCGGGTTTCACATGCCACCAACTCCACATTCACAGGCAACTTCAACGCCACAGCCGTTTTCAGATAGCCCTCAATGCAAAGGCTCTAGACGCAAATATTGGTGTGAGAGCTAATTCAATCAAGGAAACACTGCATGTTGGTGAAGGGCATATTGAAGAAGGATCAGCCGAGTGGTTCTTGTGGGAGAACAACTCCATTTGGCTCACTAACTTCACACACCATCAGGCTTCCAAGCAGCTCTCAAGGAAACTGAGTTTTCACACTCTATGCTTAGTGCCCTTTGAGTGCCTAGGACTGAAATGAAGCTTGGAGAGCATCCCACATAAACGAATGCTCCACATGCGGGTTTCACATGCCACCAACTCCACATTCACAGGCAACTTCAGCGCCACAGCCGTTTTCAGATAGCCCTCAATGCAAAGGCTCTAGACGCAAATATTGGTGTGAGAGCTAATTCAATCAAGGAAACACTGCATGTTGGTGAAGGGCATATTGAAGAAGGATCAGCCGAGTGGTTCTTGTGGGAGAACAACTCCATTTGGCTCACTAACTTCACACACCATCAGGCTTCCAAGCAGCTCTCAAGGAAGATCAGTTTTCACACTCTATGCTTAGTGCTCTTTGTGTGCCTAGGACTGAAATGAAGCTTGGTCAGCATCCCACACAAACGAATGCTCCACATGCGGGTTTCACATGCCACCAACTCCACATTCACAGGCAACTTCAGCGCCACAGCCGTTTTCAGATAGCCCTCAATGCAAAGGCTCTAGACGCAAATATTGGTGTGAGAGCTAATTCAATCAAGGAAACACTGCATGTTGGTGAAGGGCATATTGAAGAAGGATCAGCCGAGTGGTTCTTGTGGGAGAACAACTCCATTTGGCTCACTAACTTCACACACCATCAGGCTTCCAAGCAGCTCTCAAGGAAACTGAGTTTTCACACTCTATGCTTAGTGCCCTTTGAGTGCCTAGGACTGAAATGAAGCTTGGAGAGCATCCCACATAAACGAATGCTCCACATGCGGGTTTCACATGCCACCAACTCCACATTCACAGGCAACTTCAGCACTATAGCCGTTTTCAGATAGCCCTCAATGCAAAGGCTCTAGACGCAAATATTGGTGTGAGAGCTAATTCAATCAAGGAAACACTGCATGTTGGTGAAGGACATACTGAAGAAGGATCAGCCGAGTGGTTCTTGTGGGAGAACAACTCCATTTGGCTCACTAGCTTCACACACCATCAGGCTTCCAAGCAGCTCTCAAGGAAACTCAGTTTTCACACTCTATGCTTAGTGCCCTTTGAGTGCATTATCTAGGAATGAACCTGGTAGAGCATCCCACACAAACGAATGCTCCACATGCGGGTTTCACATGCCACCAACTCCACATTCACAGGCAACTTCAGCGCCACAGCCGTTTTCAGATAGCCCTCAATGCAAAGGCTCTAGACGCAAATATTGGTGTGAGAGCTAATTCAATCAAGGAAACACTGCATGTTGGTGAAGGGCATATTGAAGAAGGATCAGCCGAGTGGTTCTTGTGGGAGAACAACTCCATTTGGCTCACTAACTTCACACACCATCAGGCTTCCAAGCAGCTCTCAAGGAAACTCAGTTTTCACACTCTATGCTTAGTGCCCTTTGAGTGCCTAGGACTGAAATGAAGCTTGGAGAGCATCCCACATAAACGAATGCTCCACATACGGGTTTCACATGCCACCAACTCCACATTCACAGGCAACTTCAGCACTATAGCCGTTTTCAGATAGCCCTCAATGCAAAGGCTCTAGACGCAAATATTGGTGTGAGAGCTAATTCAATCAAGGAAACACTGCATGTTGGTGAAGGACATACTGAAGAAGGATCAGCCGAGTGGTTCTTGTGGGAGAACAACTCCATTTGGCTCACTAGCTTCACACACCATCAGGCTTCCAAGCAGCTCTCAAGGAAACTCAGTTTTCACACTCTATGCTTACTGCTCTTTGTGTGCCTAGGACTGAAATGAAGCTTGGTCAGCATCCCACACAAACGAATGCTCCACATGCGGGTTTCACATGCCACCAACTCCACATTGACAGGCAACTTCAGCGCCACAGCCGTTTTCAGATAGCCCTCAATGCAAAGGCTCTAGACGCAAATATTGGTGTGAGAGCTAATTCAATCAAGGAAACACTGCATGTTGGTGAAGGGCATATTGAAGAAGGATCAGCAGAGTGGTTCTTGTGGGAGAACAACTCCATTTGGCTCACTAACTTCACACACCATCAGGCTTCCAAGCAGCTCTCAAGGAAACTCAGTTTTCACACTCTATGCTTACTGCTCTTTGTGTGCCTAGGACTGAAATGAAGCTTGGTCAGCATCCCACACAAACGAATGCTCCACATGCGGGTTTCACATGCCACCAACTCCACATTCACAGGCAACTTCAGCGCCACAGCCGTTTTCAGATAGCCCTCAATGCAAAGGCTCTAGACGCAAATATTGGTGTGAGAGCTAATTCAATCAAGGAAACACTGCATGTTGGTGAAGGGCATATTGAAGAAGGATCAGCAGAGTGGTTCTTGTGGGAGAACAACTCCATTTGGCTCACTAACGTCACACACCATCAGGCTTCCAAGCAGCTCTCAAGGAAACTCAGTATTCACACTCTATGCTTAGTGCCCTTTGAGTGCCTAGGACTGAAATGAAGCTTGGAGAGCATCCCACATAAACGAATGCTCCACATGCGGGTTTCACATGCCACCAACTCCACATTCACAGGCAACTTCAGCGCCACAGCCGTTTTCAGATAGCCCTCAATGCAAAGGCTCTAGACGCAAATATTGGTGTGAGAGCTAATTCAATCAAGGAAACACTGCATGTTGGTGTAGGACATATTGAAGAAGGATCAGCCGAGTGGTTCTTGTGGGAGAACAACTCCATTTGGCTCACTAACTTCACACACCATCAGGCTTCCAAGCAGCTCTCAAGGAAACTCAGTTTTCACACAATGCTTAGTGCCCTTTGAGTGCCTAGGACTGAAATGAAGCTTGGAGAGCATCCCACATAAACGAATGCTCCACATGCGGGTTTCACATGCCACCAACTCCACATTCACAGGCAACTTCAGCGCCACAGCCGTTTTCAGATAGCCCTCAATGCAAAGGCTCTAGACGCAAATATTGGTGTGAGAGCTAATTCAATCAAGGAAACACTGCATGTTGGTGAAGGGCATACTGAAGAAGGATCAGACGAGTGGTTCTTGTGGGAGAGCAACTCCATTTGGCTCACTAACTTCACACACCATCAGGCTTCCAAGCAGCTCCCAAGGAAACTCAGTTTTCACACTCTATGCTTAGTGCTGTTTGTGTGCCTAGGACTGAAATGAAGCTTGGTCAGCATCCCACACAAACGAATGCTCCACATGCGGGTTTCACATGCCACCAACTCCACATTCACAGGCAACTTCAGCGCCACAGCCGTTTTCAGATAGCCCTCAATGCAAAGGCTCTAGACGCAAATATTGGTGTGAGAGCTAATTCAATCAAGGAAACACTGCATGTTGGTGAAGGGCATATTGAAGAAGGATCAGCAGAGTGGTTCTTGTGGGAGAACAACTCCATTTGGCTCACTAACTTCACACACCATCAGGCTTCCAAGCAGCTCTCAAGGAAACTCAGTTTTCACACTCTATGCTTAGTGCCCTTTGTATGGCTAGGACTGAAATGAACCTGGTAGAGCATCCCACACAAACAAATGCTCCACATGCGGGTTTCACATGCCACCAACTCCACATTCACAGGCAACTTCAGCACTATAGCCATTTTCAGATAGCCCTCAATGCAAAGGCTCTAGACGCAAATATTGGTGTGAGAGCTAATTCAATCAAGGAAACACTGCATGTTGGTGAAGGGCATATTGAAGAAGGATCAGCCGAGTGGTTCTTGTGGGAGAACAACTCCATTTGGCTCACTAGCTTCACACACCATCAGGCTTCCAAGCAGCTCTCAAGGAAACTCAGTTTTCACACTCTATGCTTAGTGCTCTTTTTGTGCAAAAGACTGAAAAGAAGCTTGGTCAGCATCCCACATAAACGAATGCTCCACATGCGGGTTTCACATGCCACCAACTCCACATTCACAGGCAACTTCAGCGCCACAGCCGTTTTCAGATAGCCCTTAATGCAAAGGCTCTAGACGCAAATATTGGTGTGAGAGCTAATTCAATCAAGGAAACACTGCATGTTGGTGAAGGGCATATTGAAGAAGGATCAGCAGAGTGGTTCTTGTGGGAGAACAACTCCATTTGGCTCACTAACTTCACACACCATCAGGCTTCCAAACAGCTCTCAAGGAAACTCAGTTTTCACACTCTATGCTTAGTGCCCTTTGAGTGCATTATCTAGGAATGAACCTGGTAGAGCATCCCACACAAACGAATGCTCCACATGCGGGTTTCACATGCCACCAACTCCACATTGACAGGCAACTTCAGCGCCACAGCCATTTTCAGATAGCCCTCAATGCAAAGGCTCTAGACGCAAATATTGGTGTGAGAGCTAATTCAATCAAGGAAACACTGCATGTTGGTGAAGGGCATATTGAAGAAGGATCAGCCGAGTGGTTCTTGTGGGAGAACAACTCCATTTGGCTCACTAACGTCACACACCATCAGGCTTCCCAGCAGCTCTCAAGGAAACTCAGTTTTCACACTCTATGCTTAGTGCCCTTTGAGTGCCTAGGACTGAAATGAAGCTTGGAGAGCATCCCACATAAACGCATGCTCCACATGCGGGTTTCACATGCCACCAACTCCACATTCACAGGCAACTTCAGCGCCACAGCCGTTTTCAGATAGCCCTCAATGCAAAGGCTCTAGACGCAAATATTGGTGTGAGAGCTAATTCAATCAAGGAAAAACTGCATGTTGGTGAAGGGCATATTGAAGAAGGATCAGCCGAGTGGTTCTTGTGGGAGAACAACTCCATTTGGCTCACTAACTTCACACACCATCAGGCTTCCAAGCAGCTCTCAAGGAAACTCAGTTTTCACACTCTATGCTTAGTGCCCTTTCTTTGGCTACAACTGAAATGAACCTGGTAGAGCATCCCACACAAACGAATGCTCCACATGCGGGTTTCACATGCCACCAACTCCACATTCTCAGGCAACTTCAGCGCCACAGCCGTTTTCAGATAGCCCTCAATGCAAAGGCTCTAGACGCAAATATTGGTGTGAGAGCTAATTCAATCAAGGAAACACTGCATGTTGGTGAAGGGCATATTGAAGAAGGATCAGCCGAGTGGTTCTTGTGGGAGAACAACTCCATTTGGCTCACTAACTTCACACACCATCAGGCTTCCAAGCAGCTCTCAAGGAAACTCAGTTTTCACACAATGCTTAGTGCCCTTTGAGTGCCTAGGACTGAAATGAAGCTTGGAGAGCATCCCACATAAACGAATGCTTCACATGCGGGTTTCACATGCCACCAACTCCACATTCACAGGCAACTTCAGCGCCACAGCCGTTTTCAGATAGCCCTCAATGCAAAGGCTCTAGACGCAAATATTGGTGTGAGAGCTAATTCAATCAAGGAAACACTGCATGTTGGTGAAGGGCATACTGAAGAAGGATCAGACGAGTGGTTCATGTGGGAGAGCAACTCCATTTGGCTCACTAACTTCACACACCATCAGGCTTCCAAGCAGCTCTCAAGGAAACTCAGTTTTCACACTCTATGCTTAGTGCTGTTTGTGTGCCTAGGACTGAAATGAAGCTTGGTCAGCATCCCACACAAACGAATGCTCCACATGCGGGTTTCACATGCCACCAACTCCACATTCACAGGCAACTTCAGCGCCACAGCCGTTTTCAGATAGCCCTCAATGCAAAGGCTCTAGACGCAAATATTGGTGTGAGAGCTAATTCAATCAAGGAAACACTGCATGTTGGTGAAGGGCATATTGAAGAAGGATCAGCAGAGTGGTTCTTGTGGGAGAACAACTCCATTTGGCTCACTAACTTCACACACCATCAGGCTTCCAAGCAGCTCTCAAGGAAACTCAGTTTTCACACTCTATGCTTAGTGCTCTTTGTGTGCCTAGGACTGAAATGAAGCTTGGTCAGCATCCCACACAAACGAATGCTCCACATGCGGGTTTCACATGCCACCAACTCCACATTCACAGGCAACTTCAGCGCCACAGCCGTTTTCAGATAGCCCTCAATGCAAAGGCTCTAGACGCAAATATTGGTGTGAGAGCTAATTCAATCAAGGAAACACTGCATGTTGGTGAAGGGCATATTGAAGAAGGATCAGCCGAGTGGTTCTTGTGGGAGAACAACTCCATTTGGCTCACTAACTTCACACACCATCAGACTTCCAAGCAGCTCTCAAGGAAACTCAGTATTCACACTCTATGCTTAGTGCCCTTTGTATGGCTACGACTGAAATGAATCTGGTAGAGCATCCCACACAAACGAATGCTCCACATGCGGGTTTCACATGCCACCAACTCCACATTCACAGGCAACTTCAGCGCCACAGCCGTTTTCAGATAGCCCTCAATGCAAAGGCTCTAGACGCAAATATTGGTGTGAGAGCTAATTCAATCAAGGAAACACTGCATGTTGGTGAAGGGCATATTGAAGAAGGATCAGCCGAGTGGTTCTTGTGGGAGAACAACTCCATTTGGCTCACTAACTTCACACACCATCAGGCTTCCAAGCAGCTCTCAAGGAAACTCAGTTTTCACACTCTATGCTTAGTGCCCTTTCTTTGGCTACGACCGAAATGAACCTGGTAGAGCATCCCACACAAACGAATGCTCCACATGCGGGTTTCACATGCCACCAACTCCACATTCTCAGGCAACTTCAGCGCCACAGCCGTTTTCAGATAGCCCTCAATGCAAAGGATCCAGACGCAAATATTGGTGTGAGAGCTAATTCAATCAAGGAAACACTGCATGTTGGTGAAGGGCATATTGAAGAAGGATCAGCCGAGTGGTTCTTGTGGGAGAACAACTCCATTTGGCTCACTAACTTCACACACCATCAGGCTTCCAAGCAGCTCTCAAGGAAACTCAGTTTTCACACTATGCTTAGTGCCCTTTGAGTCCCTAGGACTGAAATGAAGCTTGGAGAGCATCCCACATAAACGAATGCTCCACATGCGGGTTTCACATGCCACCAACTCCACATTCACAGGCAACTTCAGCGCCACAGCCGTTTTCAGATAGCCCTCAATGCAAAGGCTCTAGACGCAAATATTGGTGTGAGAGCTAATTCAATCAAGGAAAAACTGCATGTTGGTGAAGGGCATATTGAAGAAGGATCAGCCGAGTGGTTCTTGTGGGAGAACAACTCCATTTGGCTCACTAACTTCACACACCATCAGGCTTCCAAGCAGCTCTCAAGGAAACTCAGTTTTCACACTCTATGCTTAGTGCCCTTTCTTTGGCTACAACTGAAATGAACCTGGTAGAGCATCCCACACAAACGAATGCTCCACATGCGGGTTTCACATGCCACCAACTCCACATTCTCAGGCAACTTCAGCGCCACAGCCGTTTTCAGATAGCCCTCAATGCAAAGGCTCTAGACGCAAATATTGGTGTGAGAGCTAATTCAATCAAGGAAACAATGCATGTTGGTGAAGGGCATATTGAAGAAGGATCAGCCGAGTGGTTCTTGTGGGAGAACAACTCCATTTGGCTCACTAACTTCACACACCATCAGGCTTCCAAGCAGCTCTCAAGGAAACTCAGTTTTCACACAATGCTTAGTGCCCTTTGAGTGCCTAGGACTGAAATGAAGCTTGGAGAGCATCCCACATAAACGAATGCTTCACATGCGGGTTTCACATGCCACCAACTCCACATTCACAGGCAACTTCAGCGCCACAGCCGTTTTCAGATAGCCCTCAATGCAAAGGCTCTAGACGCAAATATTGGTGTGAGAGCTAATTCAATCAAGGAAACACTGCATGTTGGTGAAGGGCATACTGAAGAAGGATCAGACGAGTGGTTCTTGTGGGAGAGCAACTCCATTTGGCTCACTAACTTCACACACCATCAGGCTTCCAAGCAGCTCTCAAGGAAACTCAGTTTTCACACTCTATGCTTAGTGCTGTTTGTGTGCCTAGGACTGAAATGAAGCTTGGTCAGCATCCCACACAAACGAATGCTCCACATGCGGGTTTCACATGCCACCAACTCCACATTCACAGGCAACTTCAGCGCCACAGCCGTTTTCAGATAGCCCTCAATGCAAAGGCTCTAGACGCAAATATTGGTGTGAGAGCTAATTCAATCAAGGAAACACTGCATGTTGGTGAAGGGCATATTGAAGAAGGATCAGCAGAGTGGTTCTTGTGGGAGAACAACTCCATTTGGCTCACTAACTTCACACACCATCAGGCTTCCAAGCAGCTCTCAAGGAAACTCAGTTTTCACACTCTATGCTTAGTGCCCTTTGTATGGCTAGGACTGAAATGAACCTGGTAGAGCATCCCACACAAACAAATGCTCCACATGCGGGTTTCACATGCCACCAACTCCACATTCACAGGCAACTTCAGCGCCACAGCCATTTTCAGATAGCCCTCAATGCAAAGGCTCTAGACGCAAATATTGGTGTGAGAGCTAATTCAATCAAGGAAACACTGCATGTTGGTGAAGGGCATATTGAAGAAGGATCAGCCGAGTGGTTCTTGTGGGAGAACAACTCCATTTGGCTCACTAGCTTCACACACCATCAGGCTTCCAAGCAGCTCTCAAGGAAACTCAGTTTTCACACTCTATGCTTAGTGCTCTTTTTGTGCCTAGGACTGAAAAGAAGCTTGGTCAGCATCCCACATAAACGAATGCTCCACATGCGGGTTTCACATGCCACCAACTCCACATTCACAGGCAACTTCAGCGCCACAGCCGTTTTCAGATAGCCCTTAATGCAAAGGCTCTAGACGCAAATATTGGTGTGAGAGCTAATTCAATCAAGGAAACACTGCATGTTGGTGAAGGGCATATTGAAGAAGGATCAGCAGAGTGGTTCTTGTGGGAGAACAACTCCATTTGGCTCACTAACTTCACACACCATCAGGCTTCCAAACAGCTCTCAAGGAAACTCAGTTTTCACACTCTATGCTTAGTGCCCTTTGAGTGCATTATCTAGGAATGAACCTGGTAGAGCATCCCACACAAACGAATGCTCCACATGCGGGTTTCACATGCCACCAACTCCACATTGACAGGCAACTTCAGCGCCACAGCCATTTTCAGATAGCCCTCAATGCAAAGGCTCTAGACGCAAATATTGGTGTGAGAGCTAATTCAATCAAGGAAACACTGCATGTTGGTGAAGGGCATATTGAAGAAGGATCAGCCGAGTGGTTCTTGTGGGAGAACAACTCCATTTGGCTCACTAACGTCACACACCATCAGGCTTCCAAGCAGCTCTCAAGGAAACTCAGTTTTCACACTCTATGCTTAGTGCCCTTTGAGTGCCTAGGACTGAAATGAAGCTTGGAGAGCATCCCACATAAACGCATGCTCCACATGCGGGTTTCACATGCCACCAACTCCACATTCACAGGCAACTTCAGCGCCACAGCCGTTTTCAGATAGCCCTCAATGCAAAGGCTCTAGACGCAAATATTGGTGTGAGAGCTAATTCAATCAAGGAAAAACTGCATGTTGGTGAAGGGCATATTGAAGAAGGATCAGCCGAGTGGTTCTTGTGGGAGAACAACTCCATTTGGCTCACTAACTTCACACACCATCAGGCTTCCAAGCAGCTCTCAAGGAAACTCAGTTTTCAAACTCTATGCTTAGTGCCCTTTCTTTGGCTACAACTGAAATGAACCTGGTAGAGCATCCCACACAAACGAATGCTCCACATGCGGGTTTCACATGCCACCAACTCCACATTCTCAGGCAACTTCAGCGCCACAGCCGTTTTCAGATAGCCCTCAATGCAAAGGCTCTAGACGCAAATATTGGTGTGAGAGCTAATTCAATCAAGGAAACACTGCATGTTGGTGAAGGGCATATTGAAGAAGGATCAGCCGAGTGGTTCTTGTGGGAGAACAACTCCATTTGGCTCACTAACTTCACACACCATCAGGCTTCCAAGCAGCTCTCAAGGAAACTCAGTTTTCACACTCTATGATTAGTGCCCTTTGAGTGCCTAGGACTGAAATGAAGCTTGGAGAGCATCCCACATAAACGAATGCTTCACATGCGGGTTTCACATGCCACCAACTCCACATTCACAGGCAACTTCAGCGCCAAAGCCGTTTTCAGATAGCCCTCAATGCAAAGGCTCTAGACGCAAATATTGGTGTGAGAGCTAATTCAATCAAGGAAACACTGCATGTTGGTGAAGGGCATATTGAAGAAGGATCAGACGAGTGGTTCATGTGGGAGAGCAACTCCATTTGGCTCACTAACTTCACACACCATCAGGCTTCCAAGCAGCTCTCAAGGAAACTCAGTTTTCACACTCTATGCTTAGTGCCCTTTGAGTCCCTAGGACTGAAATGAAGCTTGGTCAGCATCCCACACAAACGAATGCTCCACATGCGGGTTTCACATGCCACCAACTCCACATTCACAGGCAACTTCAGCGCCACAGCCGTTTTCAGATAGCCCTCAATGCAAAGGCTCTAGACGCAAATATTGGTGTGAGAGCTAATTCAATCAAGGAAACACTGCATGTTGGTGAAGGGCATATTGAAGAAGGATCAGCAGAGTGGTTCTTGTGGGAGAACAACTCCATTTGGCTCACTAACTTCACACACCATCAGGCTTCCAAGCAGCTCTCAAGGAAACTCAGTTTTCACACTCTATGCTTAGTGCTCTTTGTGTGCCTAGGACTGAAATGAAGCTTGGTCAGCATCCCACACAAACGAATGCTCCACATGCGGGTTTCACATGCCACCAACTCCACATTCACAGGCAACTTCAGCGCCACAGCCGTTTTCAGATAGCCCTCAATGCAAAGGCTCTAGACGCAAATATTGGTGTGAGAGCTAATTCAATCAAGGAAACACTGCATGTTGGTGAAGGGCATATTGAAGAAGGATCAGCCGAGTGGTTCTTGTGGGAGAACAACTCCATTTGGCTCACTAACTTCACACACCATCAGACTTCCAAGCAGCTCTCAAGGAAACTCAGTATTCACACTCTATGCTTAGTGCCGTTTGTATGGCTACGACTGAAATGAATCTGGTAGAGCATCCCACACAAACGAATGCTCCACATGCGGGTTTCACATGCCACCAACTCCACATTCACAGGCAACTTCAGCGCCACAGCCGTTTTCAGATAGCCCTCAATGCAAAGGCTCTAGACGCAAATATTGGTGTGAGAGCTAATTCAATCAAGGAAACACTGCATGTTGGTGAAGGGCATATTGAAGAAGGATCAGCCGAGTGGTTCTTGTGGGAGAACAACTCCATTTGGCTCACTAACTTCACACACCATCAGGCTTCCAAGCAGCTCTCAAGGAAACTCAGTTTTCACACTCTATGCTTAGTGCCCTTTCTTTGGCTACGACCGAAATGAACCTGGTAGAGCATCCCACACAAACGAATGCTCCACATGCGGGTTTCACATGCCACCAACTCCACATTCTCAGGCAACTTCAGCGCCACAGCCGTTTTCAGATAGCCCTCAATGCAAAGGCTCCAGACGCAAATATTGGTGTGAGAGCTAATTCAATCAAGGAAACACTGCATGTTGGTGAAGGGCATATTGAAGAAGGATCAGCCGAGTGGTTCTTGTGGGAGAACAACTCCATTTGGCTCACTAACTTCACACACCATCAGGCTTCCAAGCAGCTCTCAAGGAAACTCAGTTTTCACACTATGCTTAGTGCCCTTTGAGTCCCTAGGACTGAAATGAAGCTTGGAGAGCATCCCACATAAACGAATGCTCCACATGCGGGTTTCACATGCCACCAACTCCACATTCACAGGCAACTTCAGCGCCACAGCCGTTTTCAGATAGCCCTCAATGCAAAGGCTCTAGACGCAAATATTGGTGTGAGAGCTAATTCAATCAAGGAAACACTGCATGTTGGTGAAGGGCATACTGAAGAAGGATCAGACGAGTGGTTCATGTGGGAGAGCAACTCCATTTGGCTCACTAACTTCACACACCATCAGGCTTCCAAGCAGCTCTCAAGGAAACTCAGTTTTCACACTCTATGCTTAGTGCCCTTTGCGTGCATTATCTAGGAATGAACCTGGTAGAGCATCCCACACAAACGAATGCTCCACATGCGGGTTTCACATGCCACCAACTCCATATTCATAGGCAACTTCAGCGCCACAGCCATTTTCAGATAGCCCTCAATGCAAAGGCTCCAGACGCAAATATTGGTGTGAGAGCTAATTCAATCAAGGAAACACTGCATGTTGGTGAAGGGCATATTGAAGAAGGATCAGCTGAGTGGTTCTTGTGGGAGAACAACTCCATTTGGCTCACTAACTTCACACACCATCAGGCTTCCAAGCAGCTCTCAAGGAAACTCAGTATTCACACTCTATGCTTAGTGCCGTTTGAGTGCCTAGGACTGAAATGAATCTGGTAGAGCATCCCACACAAACGAATGCTCCACATGCGGGTTTCACATGCCACCAACTCCACATTCACAGGCAACTTCAGCGCCACAGCCGTTTTCAGATAGCCCTCAATGCAAAGGCTCTAGACGCAAATATTGGTGTGAGAGCTAATTCAATCAAGGAAACACTGCATGTTGGTGAAGGGCATATTGAAGAAGGATCAGCCGAGTGGTTCTTGTGGGAGAACAACTCCATTTGGCTCACTAACTTCACACACCATCAGGCTTCCAAGCAGCTCTCAAGGAAACTCAGTTTTCACACTCTATGCTTAGTGCTCTTTGTGTGCCTAGGACTGAAATGAAGCTTGGTCAGCATCCCACACAAACGAATACTCCACATGCGGGTTTCACATGCCACCAACTCCACATTCACAGGCAACTTCAGCGCCACAGCCGTTTTCAGATAGCCCTCAATGCAAAGGCTCTAGACGCAAATATTGGTGTGAGAGCTAATTCAATCAAGGAAACACTGCATGTTGGTGAAGGGCATATTGAAGAAGGATCAGCCGAGTGGTTCTTGTGGGAGAACAACTCCATTTGGCTCACTAACTTCACACACCATCAGGCTTCCAAGCAGCTCTCAAGGAAACTCAGTATTCACACTCTATGCTTAGTGCCCTTTGTATGGCTAGGACTGAAATGAATCTGGTAGAGCATCCCACACAAACGAATGCTCCACATGCGGGTTTCACATGCCACCAACTCCACATTCACAGGCAACTTCAGCGCCACAGCCGTTTTCAGATAGCCCTCAATGCAAAGGCTCTAGACGCAAATATTGGTGTGAGAGCTAATTCAATCAAGGAAACACTGCATGTTGGTGAAGGGCATATTGAAGAAGGGTCAGCCGAGTGGTTCTTGTGGGAGAACAACTCCATTTGGCTCACTAACTTCACACACCATCAGGCTTCCAAGCAGCTCTCAAGGAAACTCAGTATTCACACTCGATGCTTAGTGCCCTTTGTATGGCTAGGACTGAAATGAAGCTTGGTCAGCATCCCACACAAACGAATGCTCCACATGAGGGTTTCACATGCCACCAACTCCACATTCACAGGCAACTTCAGCGCCACAGCCGTTTTCAGATAGCCCTCAATGCAAAGGCTCTAGACGCAAATATTGGTGTGAGAGCTAATTCAATCAAGGAAACACTGCATGTTGGTGAAGGGCATATTGAAGAAGGATCAGCCGAGTGGTTCTTGTGGGAGAACAACTCCATTTGGCTCACTAACTTCACACACCATCAGGCTTCCAAGCAGCTCTCAAGGAAACTCAGTTTTCACACTGTATGCTTAGTGCCCTTTGAGTGCATTATCTAGGAATGAACCTGGTAGAGCATCCCACACAAACGAATGCTCCACATGCGGGTTTCACATGCCACCAACTCCACATTCACAGGCAACTTCAGCGCCACAGCCGTTTTCAGATAGCCCTCAATGCAAAGGCTCTAGACGCAAATATTGGTGTGAGAGCTAATTCAATCAAGGAAACACTGCATGTTGGTGAAGGGCATATTGAAGAAGGATCAGCAGAGTGGTTCTTGTGGGAGAACAACTCCATTTGGCTCACTAACTTCACACACCATCAGGCTTCCAAGCAGCTCTCAAGGAAACTCAGTTTTCACACTCTATGCTTAGTGCTCTTTGTGTGCCTAGGACTGAAATGAAGCTTGGTCAGCATCCCACACAAACGAATGCTCCACATGCGGGTTTCACATGCCACCAACTCCACATTCACAGGCAACTTCAGCGCCACAGCCGTTTTCAGATAGCCCTCAATGCAAAGGCTCTAGACGCAAATATTGGTGTGAGAGCTAATTCAATCAAGGAAACACTGCATGTTGGTGAAGGGCATATTGAAGAAGGATCAGCCGAGTGGTTCTTGTGGGAGAACAACTCCATTTGGCTCACTAACTTCACACACCATCAGGCTTCCAAGCAGCTCTCAAGGAAACTCAGTTTTCACACTCTATGCTTAGTGCCCTTTGTATGGCTACGACTGAAATGAATCTGGTAGAGCATCCCACACAAACGAATGCTCCACATGCGGGTTTCACATGCCACCAACTCCACATTCACAGGCAACTTCAGCGCCACAGCCGTTTTCAGATAGCCCTCAATGCAAAGGCTCTAGACGCAAATATTGGTGTGAGAGCTAATTCAATCAAGGAAACACTGCATGTTGGTGAAGGGCATATTGAAAAAGGATCAGCCGAGTGGTTCTTGTGGGAGAACAACTCCATTTGGCTCACTAACTTCACACACCATCAGGCTTCCAAGCAGCTCTCAAGGAAACTCAGTTTTCACACTCTATGCTTAGTGCCCTTTGAGTGCATTATCTAGGAATGAACCTAGTAGAGCATCCCACACAAACGAATGCTCCACATGCGGGTTTCACATGCCACCAACTCCACATTCACAGGCAACTTCAGCGCCACAGCCGTTTTCAGATAGCCCTCAATGCAAAGGCTCTAGACGCAAATATTGGTGTGAGAGCTAATTCAATCAAGGAAACACTGCATGTTGGTGAAGGGCATATTGAAGAAGGATCAGCCGAGTGGTTCTTGTGGGAGAACAACTCCATTTGGCTCACTAACTTCACACACCATCAGGCTTCCAAGCAGCTCTCAAGGAAACTCAGTATTCACACTCTATGCTTAGTGCCCTTTGTATGGCTACGACTGAAATGAATCTGGTAGAGCATCCCACACAAACGAATGCTCCACATGCGGGTTTCACATGCCACCAACTCCACATTCACAGGCAACTTCAGCGCCACAGCCGTTTTCAGATAGCCCTCAATGCAAAGGCTCTAGACGCAAATATTGGTGTGAGAGCTAATTCAATCAAGGAAACACTGCATGTTGGTGAAGGGCATATTGAAGAAGGATCAGCCGAGTGGTTCTTGTGGGAGAACAACTCCATTTGGCTCACTAACTTCACACACCATCAGGCTTCCAAGCAGCTCTCAAGGAAACTCAGTTTTCACACTCTATGCTTAGTGCCCTTTGAGTGCCTAGGACTGAAATGAAGCTTGGAGAGCATCCCACATAAACGAATGCTCCACATGCGGGTTTCACATGCCACCAACTCCACATTCACAGGCAACTTCAGCGCCACAGCCGTTTTCAGATAGCCCTCAATGCAAAGGCTCTAGACGCAAATATTGGTGTGAGAGCTAATTCAATCAAGGAAACACTGCATGTTGGTGAAGGGCATATTGAAGAAGGATCAGCCGAGTGGTTCTTGTGGGAGAACAACTCCATTTGGCTCACTAACGTCACACACCATCAGGCTTCCAAGCAGCTCTCAAGGAAACTCAGTTTTCACACTCTATGCTTAGTGCCCTTTGAGTCCCTAGGACTGAAATGAACCTGGTAGAGCATCCCACACAAACGAATGCTCCACATGCGGGTTTCACATGCCACCAACTCCACATTCACAGGCAACTTCAGCGCCACAGCCGTTTTCAGATAGCCCTCAATGCAAAGGCTCTAGACGCAAATATTGGTGTGAGAGCTAATTCAATCAAGGAAACACTGCATGTTGGTGAAGGGCATATTGAAGAAGGATCAGCCGAGTGGTTCTTGTGGGAGAACAACTCCATTTGGCTCACTAACTTCACACACCATCAGGCTTCCAAGCAGCTCTCAAGGAAACTCAGTTTTCACATTCTATGCTTAGTGCCCTTTAAGTGTATTATCTAGGAATGAACCTAGTAGAGCATCCCACACAAACGAATGCTCCACATGCGGGTTTCACATGCCACCAACTCCACATTCTCAGGCAACTTCAGCGCCACAGCCGTTTTCAGATAGCCCTCAATGCAAAGGCTCTAGACGCAAATATTGGTGTGAGAGCTAATTCAATCAAGGAAACACTGCATGTTGGTGAAGGGCATATTGAAGAAGGATCAGCCGAGTGGTTCTTGTGGGAGAACAACTCCATTTGGCTCACTAACTTCACACACCATCAGGCTTCCAAGCAGCTCTCAAGGAAACTCAGTTTTCACACTCTATGCTTAGTGCCCTTTGAGTGCATTATCTAGGAATGAACCTGGTAGAGCATCCCACACAAACGAATGCTCCACATGCGGGTTTCACATGCCACCAACTCCACATTCAGAGGCAACTTCAGCGCCACAGCCGTTTTCAGATAGCCCTCAATGCAAAGGCTCTAGACGCAAATATTGGTGTGAGAGCTAATTCAATCAAGGAAACACTGCATGTTGGTGAAGGGCATATTGAAGAAGGATCAGCCGAGTGGTTCTTGTGGGAGAACAACTCCATTTGGCTCACTAACTTCACACACCATCAGGCTTCCAAGCAGCTCTCAAGGAAACTCAGTTTTCACACTCTATGCTTAGTGCCCTTTGTGTGCCTAGCACTGAAATGAAGCTTGGTCAGCATCCCACACAAACGAATGCTCCACATGCGGGTTTCACATGCCACCAACTCCACATTCACAGGCAACTTCAGCGCCACAGCCGTTTTCAGATAGCCCTCAATGCAAAGGCTCTAGACGCAAATATTGGTGTGAGAGCTAATTCAATCAAGGAAACACTGCATGTTGGTGAAGGGCATATTGAAGAAGGATCAGCCGAGTGGTTCTTGTGGGAGAACAACTCCATTTGGCTCACTAACTTCACACACCATCAGGCTTCCAAGCAGCTCTCAAGGAAACTCAGTTTTCACAATCTATGCTTAGTGCTCTTTGTGTACCTAGGACTGAAGTGAAGCTTGGTCAGCATCCCACACAAACGAATGCTCCACATGCGGGTTTCACATGCCACCAACTCCACATTCACAGGCAACTTCAGCGCCACAGCCGTTTTCAGATAGCCCTCAATGCAAAGGCTCTAGACGCAAATATTGGTGTGAGAGCTAATTCAATCAAGGAAACACTGCATGTTGGTGAAGGGCATATTGAAGAAGGATCAGCCGAGTGGTTCTTGTGGGAGAACAACTCCATTTGGCTCACTAACTTCACACACCATCAGGCTTCCAAGCAGCTCTCAAGGAAACTCAGTTTTCACAATCTATGCTTAGTGCTCTTTGTGTACCTAGGACTGAAGTGAAGCTTGGTCAGCATCCCACACAAACGAATGCTCCACATGCGGGTTTCACATGCCACCAACTCCACATTCACAGGCAACTTCAGCGCCACAGCCGTTTTCAGATAGCCCTCAATGCAAAGGCTCTAGACGCAAATATTGGTGTGAGAGCTAATTCAATCAAGGAAACACTGCATGTTGGTGAAGGGCATATTGAAGAAGGATCAGCCGAGTGGTTCTTGTGGGAGAACAACTCCATTTGGCTCACTAACTTCACACACCATCAGGCTTCCAAGCAGCTCTCAAGGAAACTCAGTATTCACACTCTATGCTTAGTGCCCTTTGTATGGCTAGGACTGAAATGAATCTGGTAGAGCATCCCACACAAACGAATGCTCCACATGCGGGTTTCACATGCCACCAACTCCACATTCAGAGGCAACTTCAGCGCCACAGCCGTTTTCAGATAGCCCTCAATGCAAAGGCTCTAGACGCAAATATTGGTGTGAGAGCTAATTCAATCAAGGAAACACTGCATGTTGGTGAAGGGCATATTGAAGAAGGATCAGCCGAGTGGTTCTTGTGGGAGAACAACTCCATTTGGCTCACTAACTTCACACACCATCAGGCTTCCAAGCAGCTCTCAAGGAAACTCAGTTTTCACACTCTATGCTTAGTGCTCTTTGTGTGCCCCTTGGACCCCCCGAAATGAAGCTTGGTCAGCATCCCACACAAACGAATGCTCCACATGCGGGTTTCACATGCCACCAACTCCACATTCACAGGCAACTTCAGCGCCACAGCCGTTTTCAGATAGCCCCTCAATGCAAAGGCTCTAGACGCAAATATTGGTGTGAGAGCTAATTCAATCAAGGAAACACTGCATGTTGGTGAAGGGCATATTGAAGAAGGGTCAGCCGAGTGGTTCTTGTGGGAGAACAACTCCATTTGGCTCACTAACTTCACACACCATCAGGCTTCCAAGCAGCTCTCAAGGAAACTCAGTTTTCACACTCTATGCTTAGTGCTCTTTGTGTGCCTAGGACTGAAGTGAAACTTGGTCAGCATCCCACATAAACGAATGCTCCACATGCGGGTTTCACATGCCACCAACTCCACATTCACAGGCAACTTCAGCGCCACAGCCGTTTTCAGATAGCCCTCAATGCAAAGGCTCTAGACGCAAATATTGGTGTGAGAGCTAATTCAATCAAGGAAACACTGCATGTTGGTGAAGGGCATATTGAAGAAGGATCAGCCGAGTGGTTCTTGTGGGAGAACAACTCCATTTGGCTCACTAACTTCACACACCATCAGGCTTCCAAGCAGCTCTCAAGGAAACTCAGTATTCACACTCTATGCTTAGTGCCCTTTGTATGGCTAGGACTGAAATGAATCTGGTAGAGCATCCCACACAAACGAATGCTCCACATGCGGGTTTCACATGCCACCAACTCCACATTCACAGGCAACTTCAGCGCCACAGCCGTTTTCAGATAGCCCTCAATGCAAAGGCTCTAGACGCAAATATTGGTGTGAGAGCTAATTCAATCAAGGAAACACTGCATGTTGGTGAAGGGCATATTGAAGAAGGATCAGCCGAGTGGTTCTTGTGGGAGAACAACTCCATTTGGCTCACTAACTTCACACACCATCAGGCTTCCAAGCAGCTCTCAAGGAAACTCAGTTTTCACACTCTATGCTTACTGCTCTTTGTGTGCCTAGGACTGAAATGAAGCTTGGTCAGCATCCCACACAAACGAATGCTCCACATGCGGGTTTCACATGCCACCAACTCCACATTCACAGGCAACTTCAGCGCCACAGCCGTTTTCAGATAGCCCTCAATGCAAAGGCTCTAGACGCAAATATTGGTGTGAGAGCTAATTCAATCAAGGAAACACTGCATGTTGGTGAAGGGCATATTGAAGAAGGGTCAGCCGAGTGGTTCTTGTGGGAGAACAACTCCATTTGGCTCACTAACTTCACACACCATCAGGCTTCCAAGCAGCTCTCAAGGAAACTCAGTTTTCACACTCTATGCTTACTGCTCTTTGTGTGCCTAGGACTGAAATGAAGCTTGGTCAGCATCCCACACAAACGAATGCTCCACATGCGGGTTTCACATGCCACCAACTCCACATTCACAGGCAACTTCAGCGCCACAGCCGTTTTCAGATAGCCCTCAATGCAAAGGCTCTAGACGCAAATATTGGTGTGAGAGCTAATTCAATCAAGGAAACACTGCATGTTGGTGAAGGGCATATTGAAGAAGGGTCAGCCGAGTGGTTCTTGTGGGAGAACAACTCCATTTGGCTCACTAACTTCACACACCATCAGGCTTCCAAGCAGCTCTCAAGGAAACTCAGTTTTCACACTCTATGCTTAGTGCCCTTTGAGTGCATTATCTAGGAATGAACCTGGTAGAGCATCCCACACAAATGAATGCTCCACATGCGGGTTTCACATGCCACCAACTCCACATTCACAGGCAACTTCAGCGCCACAGCCGTTTTCAGATAGCCCTCAATGCAAAGGCTCTAGACGCAAATATTGGTGTGAGAGCTAATTCAATCAAGGAAACACTGCATGTTGGTGAAGGGCATATTGAAGAAGGATCAGCCGAGTGGTTCTTGTGGGAGAACAACTCCATTTGGCTCACTAACTTCACACACCATCAGGCTTCCAAGCAGCTCTCCAGGAAACTCAGTATTCACACTCTATGCTTAGTGCCCTTTCTTTGGCCTGAAATGAACCTGGTAGAGCATCCCCACACAAACGAATGCTCCACATGCGGGTTTCACATGCCACCAACTCCACATTCTCAGGCAACTTCAGCGCCACAGCCGTTTTCAGATAGCCCTCAATGCAAAGGCTCTAGATGCAAATATTGGTGTGAGAGCTAATTCAATCAAGGAAACACTGCATGTTGGTGAAGGGCATATTGAAGAAGGATCAGCAGAGTGGTTCTTGTGGAGAACAACTCCATTTGGCTCACTAACTTCACACACCATCAGGCTTCCAAGCAGCTCTCAAGGAAACTCAGTTTTCACACTCTATGCTTAGTGCTCTTTGTGTGCCTAGGACTGAAATGAAGCTTGGTCAGCATCCCACACAAACGAATGCTCCACATGCGGGTTTCACATGCCACCAACTCCACATTCACAGGCAACTTCAGCGCCACAGCCGTTTTCAGATAGCCCTCAATGCAAAGGCTCTAGACGCAAATATTGGTGTGAGAGCTAATTCAATCAAGGAAACACTGCATGTTGGTGAAGGGCATATTGAAGAAGGATCAGCCGAGTGGTTCTTGTGGGAGAACAACTCCATTTGGCTCACTAACTTCACACACCATCAGGCTTCCAAGCAGCTCTCAAGGAAACTCAGTTTTCACACTCTATGCTTAGTGCCCTTTGTATGGCTACGACTGAAATGAATCTGGTAGAGCATCCCACACAAACGAATGCTCCACATGCGGGTTTCACATGCCACCAACTCCACATTCACAGGCAACTTCAGCGCCACAGCCGTTTTCAGATAGCCCTCAATGCAAAGGCTCTAGACGCAAATATTGGGTGTGAGAGCTAATTCAATCAAGAAACACTGCATGTTGGTGAAGGGCATATTGAAAAAGGATCAGCCGAGTGGTTCTTGTGGGAGAACAACTCCATTTGGCTCACTAACTTCACACACCATCAGGCTTCCAAGCAGCTCTCAAGGAAACTCAGTTTTCACACTCTATGCTTAGTGCCCTTTGAGTGCATTATCTAGGAATGAACCTAGTAGAGCATCCCACACAAACGAATGCTCCACATGCGGGTTTCACATGCCACCAACTCCACATTCACAGGCAACTTCAGCGCCACAGCCGTTTTCAGATAGCCCTCAATGCAAAGGCTCTAGACGCAAATATTGGTGTGAGAGCTAATTCAATCAAGGAAACACTGCATGTTGGTGAAGGGCATATTGAAGAAGGATCAGCCGAGTGGTTCTTGTGGGAGAACAACTCCATTTGGCTCACTAACTTCACACACCATCAGGCTTCCAAGCAGCTCTCAAGGAAACTCAGTATTCACACTCTATGCTTAGTGCCCTTTGTATGGCTAGGACTGAAATGAATCTGGTAGAGCATCCCACACAAACGAATGCTCCACATGCGGGTTTCACATGCCACCAACTCCACATTCACAGGCAACTTCAGCGCCACAGCCGTTTTCAGATAGCCCTCAATGCAAAGGCTCTAGACGCAAATATTGGTGTGAGAGCTAATTCAATCAAGGAAACACTGCATGTTGGTGAAGGGCATATTGAAGAAGGATCAGCCGAGTGGTTCTTGTGGGAGAACAACTCCATTTGGCTCACTAACTTCACACACCATCAGGCTTCCAAGCAGCTCTCAAGGAAACTCAGTTTTCACACTCTATGCTTAGTGCCCTTTGAGTGCCTAGGACTGAAATGAAGCTTGGAGAGCATCCCACACAAACGAATGCTCCACATGCGGGTTTCACATGCCACCAACTCCACATTCACAGGCAACTTCAGCGCCACAGCCGTTTTCAGATAGCCCTCAATGCAAAGGCTCTAGACGCAAATATTGGTGTGAGAGCTAATTCAATCAAGGAAACACTGCATGTTGGTGAAGGGCATATTGAAGAAGGATCAGCCGAGTGGTTCTTGTGGGAGAACAACTCCATTTGGCTCACTAACGTCACACACCATCAGGCTTCCAAGCAGCTCTCAAGGAAACTCAGTTTTCACACTCTATGCTTAGTGCCCTTTGTATGGCTAGGACTGAAATGAACTTGGTAGAGCATCCCACACAAACGAATGCTCCACATGCGGGTTTCACATGCCACCAACTCCACATTCACAGGCAACTTCAGCGCCACAGCCGTTTTCAGATAGCCCTCAATGCAAAGGCTCTAGACGCAAATATTGGTGTGAGAGCTAATTCAATCAAGGAAACACTGCATGTTGGTGAAGGGCATATTGAAGAAGGATCAGCGAGTGGTTCTTGTGGGAGAACAACTCCATTTGGCTCACTAACTTCACACACCATCAGGCTTCCAAGCAGCTCTCAAGGAAACTCAGTTTTCACATTCTATGCTTAGTGCCCTTTAAGTGTATTATCTAGGAATGAACCTAGTAGAGCATCCCACACAAACGAATGCTCCACATGCGGGTTTCACATGCCACCAACTCCACATTCTCAGGCAACTTCAGCGCCACAGCCGTTTTCAGATAGCCCTCAATGCAAAGGCTCTAGACGCAAATATTGGTGTGAGAGCTAATTCAATCAAGGAAACACTGCATGTTGGTGAAGGGCATATTGAAGAAGGATCAGCCGAGTGGTTCTTGTGGGAGAACAACTCCATTTGGCTCACTAACTTCACACACCATCAGGCTTCCAAGCAGCTCTCAAGGAAACTCAGTTTTCACACTCTATGCTTAGTGCCCTTTGAGTGCATTATCTAGGAATGAACCTGGTAGAGCATCCCACACAAACGAATGCTCCACATGCGGGTTTCACATGCCACCAACTCCACATTCACAGGCAACTTCAGCGCCACAGCCGTTTTCAGATAGCCCTCAATGCAAAGGCTCTAGACGCAAATATTGGTGTGAGAGCTAATTCAATCAAGGAAACACTGCATGTTGGTGAAGGGCATATTGAAGAAGGATCAGCCGAGTGGTTCTTGTGGGAGAACAACTCCATTTGGCTCACTAACTTCACACACCATCAGGCTTCCAAGCAGCTCTCAAGGAAACTCAGTTTTCACACTCTATGCTTAGTGCCCTTTGAGTGCATTATCTAGGAATGAACCTGGTAGAGCATCCCACACAAATGAATGCTCCACATGCGGTTTCACATGCCACCAACTCCACATTCACAGGCAACTTCAGCGCCACAGCCGTTTTCAGATAGCCCTCAATGCAAAGGCTCTAGACGCAAATATTGGTGTGAGAGCTAATTCAATCAAGGAAACACTGCATGTTGGTGAAGGGGCATGTTGAAGAAGGATCAGCCGAGTGGTTCTTGTGGGAGAACAACTCCATTTGGCTCACTAACTTCACACACCATCAGGCTTCCAAGCAGCTCTCAAGGAAACTCAGTTTTCACACTCTATGCTTAGTGCCCTTTGTGTGCCTAGCACTGAAATGAAGCTTGGTCAGCATCCCACACAAACGAATGCTCCACATGCGGGTTTCACATGCCACCAACTCCACATTCACAGGCAACTTCAGCGCCACAGCCGTTTTCAGATAGCCCTCAATGCAAAGGCTCTAGACGCAAATATTGGTGTGAGAGCTAATTCAATCAAGGAAACACTGCATGTTGGTGAAGGGCATATTGAAGAAGGATCAGCCGAGTGGTTCTTGTGGGAGAACAACTCCATTTGGCTCACTAAACTTCACACACCATCAGGCTTCCAAGCAGCTCTCAAGGAAACTCAGTATTCACACTCTATGCTTAGTGCCCTTTGTATGGCTAGGACTGAAATGAATCTGGTAGAGCATCCCACACAAACGAATGCTCCACATGCGGGTTTCACATGCCACCAACTCCACATTCACAGGCAACTTCAGCGCCACAGCCGTTTTCAGATAGCCCTCAATGCAAAGGCTCTAGACGCAAATATTGGTGTGAGAGCTAATTCAATCAAGGAAACACTGCATGTTGGTGAAGGGCATATTGAAGAAGGATCAGCCGAGTGGTTCTTGTGGGAGAACAACTCCATTTGGCTCACTAACTTCACACACCATCAGGCTTCCAAGCAGCTCTCAAGGAAACTCAGTTTTCACAATCTATGCTTAGTGCTCTTTGTGTACCTAGGACTGAAGTGAAGCTTGGTCAGCATCCCACACAAACGAATGCTCCACATGCGGGTTTCACATGCCACCAACTCCACATTCACAGGCAACTTCAGCGCCACAGCCGTTTTCAGATAGCCCTCAATGCAAAGGCTCTAGACGCAAATATTGGTGTGAGAGCTAATTCAATCAAGGAAACACTGCATGTTGGTGAAGGGCATATTGAAGAAGGATCAGCCGAGTGGTTCTTGTGGGAGAACAACTCCATTTGGCTCACTAACTTCACACACCATCAGGCTTCCAAGCAGCTCTCAAGGAAACTCAGTATTCACACTCTATGCTTAGTGCCCTTTGTATGGCTAGGACTGAAATGAATCTGGTAGAGCATCCCACACAAACGAATGCTCCACATGCGGGTTTCACATGCCACCAACTCCACATTCACAGGCAACTTCAGCGCCACAGCCGTTTTCAGATAGCCCTCAATGCAAAGGCTCTAGACGCAAATATTGGTGTGAGAGCTAATTCAATCAAGGAAACACTGCATGTTGGTGAAGGGCATATTGAAGAAGGATCAGCCGAGTGGTTCTTGTGGGAGAACAACTCCATTTGGCTCACTAACTTCACACACCATCAGGCTTCAAGCAGCTCTCAAGGAAACTCAGTTTTCACACTCTATGCTTAGTGCTCTTTGTGTGCCTAGGACCGAAATGAAGCTTGGTCAGCATCCCACACAAACGAATGCTCCACATGCGGGTTTCACATGCCACAACTCCACATTCACAGGCAACTTCAGCGCCACAGCCGTTTTCAGATAGCCCTCAATGCAAAGGCTCTAGACGCAAATATTGGGTGTGAGAGCTAATTCAATCAAGGAAACACTGCATGTTGGTGAAGGGCATATTGAAGAAGGGTCAGCCGAGTGGTTCTTGTGGGAGAACAACTCCATTTGGCTCACTAACTTCACACACCATCAGGCTTCCAAGCAGCTCTCAAGGAAACTCAGTTTTCACACTCTATGCTTAGTGCTCTTTGTGTGCCTAGGACTGAAGTGAAACTTGGTCAGCATCCCACATAAACGAATGCTCCACATGCGGGTTTCACATGCCACCAACTCCACATTCACAGGCAACTTCAGCGCCACAGCCGTTTCAGATAGCCCCTCAATGCAAAGGCTCTAGACGCAAATATTGGTGTGAGAGCTAATTCAATCAAGGAAACACTGCATGTTGGTGAAGGGCATATTGAAGAAGGATCAGCCGAGTGGTTCTTGTGGGAGAACAACTCCATTTGGCTCACTAACTTCACACACCATCAGGCTTCCAAGCAGCTCTCAAGGAAACTCAGTTTTGACAATCTATGCTTAGTGCTCTTGGTGTACCTAGGACTGAAGTGAAGCTTGGTCAGCATCCCACACAAACGAATGCTCCACATGCGGGTTTCACATGCCACCAACTCCACATTCACAGGCAACTTCAGCGCCACAGCCATTTTCAGATAGCCCTCAATGCAAAGGCTCTAGACGCAAATATTGGTGTGAGAGCTAATTCAATCAAGGAAACACTGCATGTTGGTGAAGGGCATATTGAAGAAGGATCAGCCGAGTGGTTCTTGTGGGAGAACAACTCCATTTGGCTCACTAACTTCACACACCATCAGGCTTCCAAGCAGCTCTCAAGGAAACCTCAGTATTCACACTCTATGCTTAGTGCCCTTTGTATGGCTAGGACTGAAATGAATCTGGTAGAGCATCCCACACAAACGAATGCTCCACATGCGGGTTTCACATGCCACCAACTCCACATTCACAGGCAACTTCAGCGCCACAGCCGTTTTCAGATAGCCCCTCAATGCAAAGGCTCTAGACGCAAATATTGGTGTGAGAGCTAATTCAATCAGGAAACACTGCATGTTGGTGAAGGGCATATTGAAGAAGGATCAGCCGAGTGGTTCTTGTGGGAGAACAACTCCATTTGGCTCACTAACTTCACACACCATCAGGCTTCCAAGCAGCTCTCAAGGAAACTCAGTTTTCACACTCTATGCTTACTGCTCTTTGTGTGCCTAGGACTGAAATGAAGCTTGGTCAGCATCCCACACAAACGAATGCTCCACATGCGGGTTTCACATGCCACCAACTCCACATTCACAGGCAACTTCAGCGCCACAGCCGTTTTCAGATAGCCCTCAATGCAAAGGCTCTAGACGCAAATATTGGTGTGAGAGCTAATTCAATCAAGGAAACACTGCATGTTGGTGAAGGGCATATTGAAGAAGGGTCAGCCGAGTGGTTCTTGTGGGAGAACAACTCATTTGGCTCACTAACTTCACACAACCATCAGGCTTCCAAGCAGCTCTCAAGGAAACTCAGTTTTCACACTCTATGCTTACTGCTCTTTGTGTGCCTAGGACTGAAATGAAGCTTGGTCAGCATCCCACACAAACGAATGCTCCACATGCGGGTTTCACATGCCACCAACTCCACATTCACAGGCAACTTCAGCGCCACAGCCGTTTTCAGATAGCCCTCAATGCAAAGGCTCTAGACGCAAATATTGGTGTGAGAGCTAATTCAATCAAGGAAACACTGCATGTTGGTGAAGGGCATATTGAAGAAGGGTCAGCCGAGTGGTTCTTGTGGGAGAACAACTCCATTTGGCTCACTAACTTCACACACCATCAGGCTTCCAAGCAGCTCTCAAGGAAACTCAGTTTTCACACTGTACGCTTAGTGCTCTTTGTGTGCCTAGGACTGAAGTGAAACTTGGTCAGCATCCCACACAAACGAATGCTCCACATGCGGGTTTCACATGCACCAACTCCACATTCACAGGCAACTTCAGCGCCACAGCCGTTTTCAGATAGCCCTCAATGCAAAGGCTCTAGACGCAAATATTGGTGTGAGAGCTAATTCAATCAAGGAAACACTGCATGTTGGTGAAGGGCATATTGAAGAAGGATCAGCCGAGTGGTTCTTGTGGGAGAACAACTCCATTTGGCTCACTAACTTCACACACCATCAGGCTTCCAAGCAGCTCTCCAGGAAACTCAGTATTCACACTCTATGCTTAGTGCCCTTTCTTTGGCTACGACTGAAATGAACCTGGTAGAGCATCCCACACAAACGAATGCTCCACATGCGGGTTTCACATGCCACCAACTCCACATTCTCAGGCAACTTCAGCGCCACAGCCGTTTTCAGATAGCCCTCAATGCAAAGGCTCTAGATGCAAATATTGGTGTGAGAGCTAATTCAATCAAGGAAACACTGCATGTTGGTGAAGGGCATATTGAAGAAGGATCAGCCGAGTGGTTCTTGTGGGAGAACAACTCCATTTGGCTCACTAACTTCACACACCATCAGGCTTCCAAGCAGCTCTCAAGGAAACTCAGTTTTCACACTCTATGCTTAGTGCCCTTTGTATGGCTAGGACTGAAATGAACCTGGTAGAGCATCCCACACAAACGAATGCTCCACATGCGGGTTTCACATGCCACCAACTCCACATTCACAGGCAACTTCAGCACCACAGCCGTTTCAGATAGCCCTCAATGCAAAGGCTCTAGACGCAAATATTGGTGTGAGAGCTAATTCAATCAAGGAAACACTGCATGTTGGTGAAGGGCATATTGAAGAAGGATCAGCCGAGTGGTTCTTGTGGGAGACAACTCCATTTGGCTCACTAACTTCACACACCATCAGGCTTCCAAGCAGCTCTCAAGGGAAACTCAGTTTTCACACTCTATGCTTAGTGCCGTTTGAGTGCCTAGGACTGAAATGAAGCTTGGAGAGCATCCCACATAAACGAATGCTCCACATGCGGGTTTCACATGCCACCAACTCCACATTCACAGGCAACTTCAGCGCCACAGCCGTTTTCAGATAGCCCGCAATGCAAAGGCTCTAGACGCAAACATTGTGTGAGAGCTAGTTCAATCAAGGAAACACTGCATGTTGGTGAAGGGCATATTGAAGAAAAGATCAGCCGAGTGGTTCTTGTGGGAGAACAACTCCATTTGGCTCACTAACTTCACACACCATCAGGCTTCCAAGCAGCTCTCAAGGAAACTCAGTATTCACACTCTATGCTTCAGTGCCCTTTGTATGGCTAGGACTGAAATGAATCTGGTAGAGCATCCCCACACAAACGAATGCTCCACATGCGGTTTCACATGCCACCAACTCCACATTCACAGGCAACTTCAGCGCCACAGCCGTTTTCAGATAGCCCTCAATGCAAAGGCTCTAGACGCAAATATTGGTGTGAGAGCTAATTCAATCAAGGAAACACTGCATGTTGGTGAAGGGCATATTGAAGAAGGATCAGCCGAGTGGTTCTTGTGGAGAACAACTCCATTTGGCTCACTAACTTCACACACCATCAGGCTTCCAAGCAGCTCTCAAGGAAACTCAGTTTTCACAATCTATGCTTAGTGCTCTTTGTGTACCTAGGACTGAAGTGAAGCTTGGTCAGCATCCCACACAAACGAATGCTCCACATGCGGTTTCACATGCCACAACTCCACATTCACAGGCAACTTCAGCGCCACAGCCATTTTCAGATAGCCCTCAATGCAAAGGCTCTAGACGCAAAGATTGGTGTGAGAGCTAATTCAATCAAGGAAACACTGCATGTTGGTGAAGGGCATATTGAAGAAGGATCAGCCGAGTGGTTCTTGTGGGAGAACAACTCCATTTGGCTCACTAACTTCACACACCATCAGGCTTCCAAGCAGCTCTCAAGGAAACTCAGTATTCACACTCTATGCTTAGTGCCCTTTGTATGGCTAGGACTGAAATGAATCTGGTAGAGCATCCCACACAAACGAATGCTCCACATGCGGGTTTCACATGCCACCAACTCCACATTCACAGGCAACTTCAGCGCCACAGCCGTTTTCAGATAGCCCTCAATGCAAAGGCTCTAGACGCAAATATTGGTGTGAGAGCTAATTCAATCAAGGAAACACTGCATGTTGGTGAAGGGCATATTGAAGAAGGATCAGCCGAGTGGTTCTTGTGGGAGAACAACTCCATTTGGCTCACTAACTTCACACACCATCAGGCTTCCAAGCAGCTCTCAAGGAAACTCAGTTTTCACACTCTATGCTTAGTGCCATTTGGTATGGCTAGGACTGAAATGAACCTGGTAGAGCATCCCACACAAACGAATGCTCCACATGCGGGTTTCACATGCCACCAACTCCACATTCACAGGCAACTTCAGCGCCACAGCCGTTTTCAGATAGCCCCTCAATGCAAAGGCTCTAGACGCAAATATTGGTGTGAGAGCTAATTCAATCAAGGAAACACTGCATGTTGGTGAAGGGCATATTGAAGAAGGGTCAGCCGAGTGGTTCTTGTGGGAGAACAACTCCATTTGGCTCACTAACTTCACACACCATCAGGCTTCCAAGCAGCTCTCAAGGAAACTCAGTTTTCACACTCTATGCTTACTGCTCTTTGTGTGCCTAGGACTGAAATGAAGCTTGGTCAGCATCCCACACAAACGAATGCTCCACATGCGGGTTTTCACATGCCACCAACTCCACATTCACAGCAACTTCAGCGCCACAGCCGTTTTCAGATAGCCCTCAATGCAAAGGCTCTAGACGCAAATATTGGTGTGAGAGCTAATTCAATCAAGGAAACACTGCATGTTGGTGAAGGGCATATTGAAGAAGGGTCAGCCGAGTGGTTCTTGTGGGAGAACAACTCCATTTGGCTCACTAACTTCACACACCATCAGGCTTCCAAGCAGCTCTCAAGGAAACTCAGTTTTCACACTGTACGCTTAGTGCTCTTTGTGTGCCTAGGACTGAAGTGAAACTTGGTCAGCATCCCACACAAACGAATGCTCCACATGCGGGTTTCACATGCCACCAACTCCACATTCACAAGGCAACTTCAGCGCCACAGCCGTTTTCAGATAGCCCTCAAAGCAAAGGCTCTAGACGCAAATATTGGTGTGAGAGCTAATTCAATCAAGGAAACACTGCATGTTGGTGAAGGGCATATTGAAGAAGGATCAGCCGAGTGGTTCTTGTGGGAGAACAACTCCATTTGGCTCACTAACTTCACACACCATCAGGCTTCCAAGCAGCTCTCAAGGAAACTCAGTTTTCACACTCTATGCTTACTGCTCTTTGTGTGCCTAGGACTGAAATGAAGCTTGGTCAGCATCCCACACAAACGAATGCTCCACATGCGGGTTTCACATGCCACCAACTCCACATTCACAGGCAACTTCAGCGCCACAGCCGTTTTCAGATAGCCCTCAATGCAAAGGCTCTAGACGCAAATATTGGTGTGAGAGCTAATTCAATCAAGGAAACACTGCATGTTGGTGAAGGCATATTGAAGAAGGGTCAGCCGAGTGGTTCTTGTGGGAGAACAACTCCATTTGGCTCACTAACTTCACACACCATCAGGCTTCCAAGCAGCTCTCAAGGAAACTCAGTTTTCACACTCTATGCTTACTGCTCTTTGTGTGCCTAGGACTGAAATGAAGCTTGGTCAGCATCCCACACAAACGAATGCTCCACATGCGGTTTCACATGCCACCAACTCCACATTCACAGGCAACTTCAGCGCCACAGCCGTTTTCAGATAGCCCTCAATGCAAAGGCTCTAGACGCAAATATTGGTGTGAGAGCTAATTCAATCAAGGAAACACTGCATGTTGGTGAAGGGCATATTGAAGAAGGGTCAGCGGAGTGGTTCTTCTGGGAGAACAACTCCATTTGGCTCACTAACTTCACACCACCATCAGGCTTCCAAGCAGCTCTCAAGGAAAACTCAGTTTTCACACTGTACGCTTAGTGCTCTTTGTGTGCCTAGGACTGAAGTGAAACTTGGTCAGCATCCCACACAAACGAATGCTCCACATGCGGGTTTCACATGCCACCAACTCCACATTCACAGGCAACTTCAGCGCCACAGCCGTTTTCAGATAGCCCTCAAAGCAAAGGCTCTAGACGCAAATATTGGTGTGAGAGCTAATTCAATCAAGGAAACACTGCATGTTGGTGAAGGGCATATTGAAGAAGGATCAGCCGAGTGGTTCTTGTGGGAGAACAACTCCATTTGGCTCACTAACTTCACACACCATCAGGCTTCCAAGCAGCTCTCAAGGAAACTCAGTAT
>NW_026701711.1:0-7500 GCF_030435755.1 Ochotona princeps
CGTGCAGTATCATACAGGACTACGCTCCGTTTTCTCTTCTTTCGTAGTACCACAACGTAGATACGTATTTCCACTCATGTACACGGCCGCATACCCAGCGAATGCCCAGCGACAACACCTTTAACGTATTCAACGTATCCAAACAGCCAGCGACGGTAATGTAGGGCATCAGTCAGTCCGCGCGCACAGGTCTCCATGCATGTGTCTGCACTTCAAGATTATGCATCACAGTAGTAGCTACTTACATCGCCACGTACGCAGACTATATGATGGCGTATGTCGGAACTGATAGAGCTATACGCGTACACGTACAGTGATCACACGAATGGCTGCGAAGCTCTTCAGACGTTGAGACATACCCGTAGCAGTCTAGTATGCTGGACACATAGATTACACACATCTGTTCCATGTAAGTCACATACACATATATGTATATATACGTGTAAGTATATATATGTATACATAAGCGCATCACGAGACATACATCCTGTATGCGGGCAAATGTGGAAGGGCGCTGATAGAGTACACCGACGAGTATGCGTCCAGAAATATCGAATAGGGAACTGTAGTACGTGACAGACAAGACTGGGACGCGACACGCGTTCCTCCAGGTTAGTGTGAAACTTCTCAGTACACACGTATTTCACCACGGCATGGCGGTGTAGTAGTAATGGCTGCAGTGGCGAGAAGATGTAGCTATTTATGCCTGCATAAGAGGGTCTGATCTGATATCTTCATGGTGATGTCAGAGACTGCTGCAGCAGAGCGATGTGAAAAAGGTGTTGCTGTCGTTTTCTCTGTTGCTCGTGCTGTGGCTGCTGAGGTTTTTTAGGGGCACCCCGCTGCTGAAGGGGCTTTGATTCTTAGACGCCGAGAAGCATCTTCCGGGGATCCTCCACATAGTCGCGAATCAGGCGCAAGAAAGTCACTGCCTCTCTTCCATCAATTAGTCGATGGTCATATGTTAGAGCCACGTACCTGTGAGATGTATTTCATTGAGGCCAAGCAGAACATGCATGCCTGTCAGTGTTTCGATCTCTGGAGATTTGTTACAATAGATTTTTCTTGTCTCGTTCCATTCTCCTCTTGAAAGGTGTGCCATGGTACTATGCTTGTGTGGCGCAGTAGTTACGTGGACAGTACAGCTCGCTTCACTAGATATTCCCCCCTTTCAAGTATCCAATAGACTGCGCTCACCTTCCACACCAGAAATCGCCGTCTTGCTAGTCACATGATTAAAAGGACTTGTGTCTACAGGTGCGTATGCGTTGTACTAATGAAATCTCCCAGTTTGATCGGTACACATGTTTCTTGCTTTCTCTCTATAAACATACATATAAATATATACATATATATATGTATGCATCTATGAAATGTGTTATACACACGCCCCTCTGTGTTCTCTGAACGAGTAATCTATGTAAACGAAGCAAATATCTCCTCCTTTCTTTTTCTTCCTTTCTCTCTCTTCCTCTTTGAATCTCACTCTCTCTGTATTCTTACGTATCTGTGCACTCCCAGCCTATAGCGCATCTTTGGCGCAAGCAGACTTACGACGGTCGTCGCATCCCCTCACTGGGGTGCTGGTCCATGAAGCAGGCTTCATCAAATGCAAAATAGCGAGGATTGAAAGAACGCACAGCAACAGCACCAGCACTTTCCTCCTCCCCTCCCTGATATTCCAGAAGCAATAAGGCAGGGGCTAGGTGAACCCATAGATGTAATAGCAGTTGTCAAAAGTACTCAAGCAGCAAAGATCGCAGCGAATTATAGTAGGATTAGTACTACTACTACTACAACCCCTGCTGCTGGGAAAAAAAAGATCCCACCTCTGTTTTATCTCCGTTTACGAGAGAGACATCGTTGTATGTGCAGCAGGAACACGAACAATAGTTGTAGGACATAATGATACTCACATCATTGGCCGAATAACAATCTGGTCGTCCCTAACAACAGCGCGCTTGGTGACCGCATGCATCCCTGCAAGATATAACGGGAGAGACGCAGCAGCAGCAGAAGCACCGCATGCAGAAAACGAAGAGTAGACAAACGCATAGATATTATTACTTGAAATAGCAAGAGAAACACTGACCTGCGTGCATGGAGGAAGTCACTTTTTTGTGCGATCGTGATATTAGTGGACCAGCAGCGCATGAGCGAGCATCTGCTGCGGTAGTAGAAAGGGAACCATACAAATTTTGTATGTCTAGGGTAGCATTCGTGCACATGTATTGAACATACGCATACATATATGTATGTCTATGTGGACACATACACATATATATACATATTCATATACATATATATGTATATGCATACGTACACATACTATATATGTATATGCTGGCATGTACATACGGGCGGACACCTTATTTATTGCATGTTGTCGTGCAAGGCTAGCCCACAGTATCGTGTGCAAGTGGTTATACGCATAGCAGCAACTGCAAGGAAATAAGCAGCAGAACTCACACCAAGCAAAATGTTGAAATGCAGTAGACACCAGCAAACACACGATAATGCATGTGACCCCTCGAGAAAATACGGGACTAGCGATTACTCATAAAAGTATCTGCCGCATGCAGGTGCAGCAAAAATTACGCAGCGTAAGGACAGCACGCGCCCGTCGGCAGGTGCAGCAGCAGCAGGAGCAGCATGGCAGCTGTTGGTGGAACCGTGGCGACACCATGTGGGGGAGAAGCCGCAGCAGAAGCAGCAACACCCCCCGCAGCAGCTGCAGCAGCAGCGCCACAAGTTACACTAGCACATCCTCGAGCGCTACGAGGAGCATCAGCAGCAGCTCTTGCAGTAGCAGCAGCGGCACCCAAATGAGTAGCAACCCACCATGCAGAAGCAGCACAAGCAGCACCATCATTGCCTGCAGCAGCAGCGGCAGCGGCAGGACGTGCACTCTCGGCAAACAAATCTTCAGGGACACATATCTATACACACATACACACAGAGACATGTTTACTACTACTACTATCATCAGGACGTAATATAAATATCACCTAACACCAAGAAATCCATACGTCCTTCTTCTTTGAAGATGCATGTATTCCCACTGGTCTACAAATGCGAGCACTAGAGTGCATTCACACGACCAGGAAGCTGCGGGACTCTCCAGCAGCCGCAATAGTGTGGGCGACAGCAGAAGCAAACGGTAGGGCGCGTTACGGCAGCAGCCCTGGCACAGAGTGCGGAGCAGCTGCACCTGCACATCCGTAAGAACAGCAGCAGCGTCTCAAGCCGCGAAGTTCCTTGACGACACATACTCATATTTCAATTTCTCTTGCTCGTCTCCTGTTTTATCAGGAGACAACAGAAAACACGCAACTGACGATATATGTATAGGCAACATAATATATGAATGACTACCTAGGCCGCTTCAAGTACTAAAGGGTCGTCGGCGGCAAATGCGTGCGCTTATATGGAGTGATGATACTAGCGACAACAGCTGCATTATTTCTTTGTGTGTGTGGCCCTCCCTGCTGCCTGTTACATTCCCTCTGTGCGTGTTTTTGTGTGTGTGTTTGTGTGTACGTGTGTGGGTGTGCCTCTCTCTATCTGTCTCTCTCTTTCACCGTAATTGCTTTTTAAATGTCCCGCTGTCATTGTGCGTGTTTGCTTTGTGGGTGCCTCTATGTCTACTTTTCTGAGTATGTATTATTGGCCGAATCTAAACAGGAGTGTGTCAATGTGTTTGTCTTCCACGCGATAATATACAAGAGAGCAGTAGCAGCAAGATCTCTCTTTTTCTCTCTCTTTCTTTCGCAAACACAAACACACATACACACGCAAACACACCCATCCACCAGCCACATACATACACAGCGTAGACGTGAATAGGACATGCAGCGAACAACTCCTCAGACATATACATACATCACATACTCGAAAGCATGCAGCAAAAACAACTTTTCAGACACAAGCATTCACAACATACATGTGCAAAGGACATGCAGCATACATTCTAGAGAGGTAACGCACCGAGAATGGAGCTCTGAGGAGGATTAATTATTGGAGTTCCCATCATGCTGCCGTAGACGCCACCTAAAACAAAAGACAACACAGCAGCAGCTACATTTGCGCGGAAAGCGTGGGAACGTTGCACTATCACGCGCGGGGTAGAGAAGAACACTCCCGAGAGGTTTCTGCCAGAAGCGACTGCGCCTGGAAGCCGTGGTAGTACTGCAGATACACACCTAGCAGAGACTAATCCTGTCGCAAAGAAAGTAACTCTGTGTCTTTTGTAAGTTCATCTCTGCTAAATAAAACGTGTGTCTTTGCATAACAAGTATTTCTATGAGGTGAGTAGTATATATGACAGCACAGTCAGCGCCTGTGCAGACATACTGCGGTTCTCCACAGTGGATACAGAACTTCCCGTTCGGAGACCAAGCCACTACTGTATGACAAGGAGACATGTAAACATACACACACACAAACATATGCGGATATATCATGAGTAATTGTTTTGCAAAACCGAACAGAAAGAATGCGACCTTAACAATCTGCAAGGAAAAGACACATAGGCCCAAACACAGAGATAGAAGGGGTAAAACAAAGGTCGCGGTAGTTTTATCTCTTACACGCCAAGCCGTACACTTCGCAGCTCGTGACACACCACCACCCTTCGCCGACTACCTGTGCCTATACATATATATATGTACATACACATACGTGTCTACTCCCATGGATACATCTACGCATATGTACACGCATATAAAGGGTTCTCTACCAGCATGCGCATACCATTGGATATTGTGAAAGTTCCACCAGCCATATCTTCCAGTGCTATTTGACCTCGACGAGCGCGTTCTGCTAGCGACGCGAGATCCTAAAAAGAAATTCGTAAAGGAGATAACATACACACACACACACACACACGCACACATACACACACACACACACATATAAAAAGAGGGGAAGATGCATAGGTGGTGCGCACAGCAGGTTTTGCGTTTGTTTGACTACTTCGTTTGCTTTCACCCTGTTACTCAACACTTTCACACACGGTCAGGAAAGAAGGAGCCTGCTCTTTTTTTTTGTGACTGTCCTCTCTCTTTCCCTCTGTCGCTCTATCTGTGTCTCTGTGTCAACACGGTGTGTCTCCGCAAGGGAAGCGCAGGAACATGTGGAAGGAAGACCACATACTAGTAGTAATTCTCTTGCTACAAGTATTAGTAGTTGAGATGCTGCAGTATTGATGAAATACTCTTGGTTTTCTCAGTGTTGTTTTCTCGTACTACAAGTAGACCAATACACATCAAACACAACACGACACACACCCGCAAAATATAGATGGTCACGAGATCCATTTGAAAACTCGAGTGGAACGTAGTTTGCAGTCAACGCTCCTCTCCGTAAAACAACACGACCCACACATACATACAAACAACACACAGACGCACCCCAGCGTACACACAGAAATACATACTTACATACATATATGTAAAGACGCACATCAAACGTACCCAACTATATACATAATCACATGCATAATACATGTATACAATATTATACACAGACACAGACATCTCTTTGTTTGAAAAGAGGTCACACATTTGCATACAGCGTAGACACGCCCCTCAGTATATGTACATACATATACATACACGTACAACATACGTTGACAATATCGCGGAAAATACAATACCGACATGTACTATTGTGCGTACATCTATCTACACCCGAGGTTGTACTACATATATATATATATGTGAGCTCCATATTGATTCATATACCCTCTGTAGGGCTATCTACAACCCACGTTCCACTACATACATATACGTGTAAGTAAAGTTACATTTGCATACAGGGTAGACAGGCTCCTCAGTATGTACGTGTATATACTCGTCCAGCATGCACTGATAATATCGCGGTAAATACAATATTGACATGTACTACGGTGGGTACACTCGAACTAAAAATGTGGGCTCTACTGACACACTCTCATTTACACAGTTCTCTCGCTCTCTCTCTGTATCCATATATATGTAAACTACATATGCGGCTGATTACATAGTATACGTATGTACTCATGATATATACATGAATATCTATCTACACATCGTTCTCTCTCTTTCTATATCGATATATATCAAGAGAGACACTCAGACACAGACGTATGCATACATATATATATATATATATATATATATATATGAGGCACACACAGAATTCACACACTGCTGTAGATATATATATATATATATGTGCAAGATAGATACATGAACATAAATACATAAATATATGTATTGTGTAGGAGAGACCCTCATGAACACAGCTACACATACATTATTTATATAGACGTATACAGTTTCCCCCTACGTATATAATCTATATATCATACTCACTACATACGTCTACAAACAAGCTTTCACTTGAATATAGATAGACATAAATATATATATACGTAAACATATACATTTATATGTATATGCCCTCATATTGATGCTGCTTTTAAAGTCAACTAGAAATTATACGTCTACTCAATATTCTAACGGGCTCGTGAATGTGTGTGCGTGGGGACTGAAGTACAAAATGCATGCTCAGAGAACTGGATTCTGCATTATTACGTACGTAAGTGATCTGACAACAACTAACGCATATATATATTTATATATAGCATTTATCTATATATTTATATATATATATTTCTCTCTCTATATATGTATATATGTGTATACGGGTTGTGCGCAGGTGTGTGCGAATGCTCTCGTAATACATTTCTACTCGAGTCAAACGTCTCGTTCCATACGGAGGCACCCCCGCACACAACAACACGTATAAATATTCTCTTCACACCTCCCGCACCCTACAGACACACAGTATGTGTATGAATGTACGTACATATATATATATATATATACATATACGTTTTTTCATATATGTGTGTATAGAGAGTCCTGTTGCATGTATGACTAAGATACTATTGCTAATACTAATAGTACTACTACTATAACATACATATGTACACATATAGATATGACATACACTTATTCGAGTACCAGAGCACCTACGCACTGGACGCAGAAGTATGTAGTAATGAGAGAGAGAGCTGTATATGATTTTGTGCAAGGGAAAGTGAAATCACACATGCACAGAGAAGGAAGACAGGTATAGAAAGAGAAAAGAGAAACTTTTTATTTTCTCTTCTTGTGACTGAAAGTAATACCTTCTCGAGTTGTGCCCACGATTTTCTGTTGCAGTCTCGTACTACTGGCACCACCAGACCGTTTGGTGTCGCCACGGCAACGCTGATGTCCACGTAGTTCTTGTAGACAATTTCTTTTCCCTCTATGTCTAGTTTGTTGTATACCAACAGTCGTTCATACAGACACATCAAGAGATAAACACACACACAGAGACACATGCATACAATGAAAGAGCAAATGCAGCGGTGTGACAGACGCAAAGTGACAAAAGACAGGGTGCCACATGCACACACTACGGGCACCTACAGTAACAGCAATAGCAATAGCAGCGCGTGTAGCTGCT
>NW_026701711.1:12500-43077 GCF_030435755.1 Ochotona princeps
ATATAGTACAAATAGTCTACGTTTTTTCCGTGTACTGTAGTGATGCGAACACAACACTACTACATATCAAGAAGACGTGTCATACTGAAATATAGTACTATATGTACATGAAACACAAGTACGTATATATTTCGTATGCCCACCTTTCTTGAATGTAGTGTGTTGTGTTCGCATCACTACAGTACACGGAAAAACGTAGATATTTGTATATATATATATATACATGTATGTGTATGTTACAGGAAGACGTATATATTCTGTATGCCCTCCCCTTTTGTGTGTAGTGTTGTGTAGGGACTACATTAATAGAAGACAGTAGAGACCTCTAGTCATACGAAGGTAATAAACTTTATGATGCTGTTGTTGCTGCTCCCGTTGTTATTGCTGGTGCTCTTGTTGCTGCTACTGCTGTTGCTGCTGTTGTTGGTGGTGGCACTCCTGTTGCTGTTGTGGTTGTTACTGTTCGTGCTCTTGGTACTGCTCCTGCTGCTGTTGCTGCTGCTGTTGCTGCTGCTGTTGACGGTAGAGGCACTGCTGCTACTTTCCTGCTGCTGCTGGCCCTCTGACGCGCAGTGTTGCTGCCCTGATGCTCCTGCTGTTGCTGCCGCTGGTGTTGCCGGCAATGCTGTTGACGCTGCTGCTACTGCTGCTGCTTCTATGGACTTAGTTCTGCAGTACAATGACTAGTGAAAAAAAGAGAACGAACGCACTGAAGAAAAGAGACTGCTGTTGTAAGCACAGCACATGTGAGTGTGTGAGTTTCTGTGTGGGTGTGTGTACTAGTGTACGTGTGTACGAATATCTCTCTGCGTGTGTATGCGTATCAGTGTGTGTTTGTGTATGTATATCTCTGTATGCGTATGTATGTACATCTCTCTCCGCCAGTGTGAATGCATATATCTGTGTGTGTGTTTATGTATATCTCTATTCAGCGTAGACGTATATCTATGTTTGCGTGTATGTGGTGTGTGAGTCTAGCCTCTCTGTGGGTATGTACGTGTATATGTCTGTGTGTATATGTATAATTGTGTATATCTCTCTCTCTCTGTGCGTATCCGTGTGTATATGTGTGTCTGTGTGACTGTGTCTACGCGAGTGTGTGCCTACTGCTGCTGGTGCTACTGCTGCTGCTGGTGCTACTGCTGCCGCTGATGCTACTGCTGCTGCTGCTGTGCGTGATGGATATTTGCTGTCTGCGGCTGCTGTAAGTGTTGCTGTTGCTGCCTATTGTCGTTGTAGTTACCCCAAAGAAGTCCTACAGAAGAAGATGCAATAGAAATACAGGTGGCATGAAAAAGAACAGAAAACATACTTCGTTGAAAGTTGTTAGCATTGCCGCGGCATTCTGCGCGGCCTTCAATCGCTCCGCAATTCGTTGTCGCATGCGCGTCATAGTCACCTGTAAATACATCCATCACACCGTCCAACGCAAATGTGTGAGAGCCTTCACTACATAACACACATCTATATATAGCTTCTTACATACTTGTAATACACATTCATGGACATTTGTATACATATATATATAATGGTATATACACTATATTCATGGAAAGAAATATGACACTATATACACATATATACAATTTCTTACATACTCGTAATACACATACATGGAGATGTACATATATATATATATATGGTATATACACTATAGGTGAATTCATGGAAAGAAATATGACACTGTATATACATATATATACAACTTCTTACATACTTGTATTACACATGCATGGATATATATGTATATTATATACACTATAGGAGACTTAACAGAAAGTACTCCTCCACTAGGCACACATATATGTATATGTATACACATATACGGCAGTCGACGCTAATCCGCTCTCTCCTCCAGCACATTTTTCATACAAACCGTTTCATTCGCTCGCTCTACTGACCTCATCATTTCCGCTCTCACATCCACACATCTTCCTCACTCAAATATATATGTATATATGTATATTTATAGCGCATACATGCCGTCGGTTCCGCGTATACATATCAATATATATATGTATACAGCTGCAACATCCTTCTCTCTCTCTCTGATTCTTTTTCTCTTTCTCCCTATCTCTCTCTCCTCATTTATATATGTATATATGTTGAAGTACAGTTGCATATATGTGAGTAGATGAGCCTTCTCACGAACCCGCCTTCTCCTGATTAAACCGTATAGTATAAAACGTCTACTGCAATCAACACACTATTTCACACAGCGCATACACGCATTTTTTGGCCTACCTCATTCTTTCTTTCTATATATGTATCTCTCACTTTCTTTTCTTCTCTATTTGTCTGTCTGTCTCTACCGTCCTCTAACATTCTTTGTTGAATGAGCACAGCTCCATGTAGAGTAGTGCATGCAGGCTTCGTCTTCCCACTCTAAATCTTTCTTCCTGTATTTCTCTTTCTCGCTCTCTCTCTTATTTTCCTTTTCTCTGTTTGTGTGCGTCTTTGTTTTACTTCAGTCAACACACAGCTCCATACGTAGTGCCTATATACTTCCTCTCCCCTCCTAATCTTCCTCTCTTCCTCTCTCTCTTTCTTCTCTGACTTCCTGTCTTAGTCTCCCTGAAACCAATTTTGAATTCGTCTTTCCTCTTGAGTCTCCTTCTTCTTTTTTTCATTTCTCTGCATTCTCTGACAAATGTCTCTGTCACCATGTAATTTCTTACCCCTTCCTCTTCTCTCCACCACCGCTCTTCTACTAATCATTCACACTACTCTCATCACGCAAGTGTACATGAACGGGCAGGCACACCCGTACATTTCCACGCTACGTTGCGGAGTTCGTCAACTTTACGCAAAAACGCAGGAGGCAACAATTCAGAAATCCAGTGCTGTCTGAAGTTAGCAACATGCACGCGAAATCTTCTATTACCCAAGCACACACACACACGCACACAGAAATCACGTGCTGTTTCACACCCCCAACAGTAATCATGTCTTTCCTTCTATATTACAAGAATTGTTATGCATTGCCATCATCTCAAAATAACAAGAATGAAAGTAGACACCGGACTTTCCATTTTCTTCTTCCATTAAACTGCAAATAATGCAGCAAACTGCAAATAATGCGGCAAGCCTCTTCTTGTTGTTCTCTCTCTTTCTCTGTATGATTTACGAACGAAATAACGCAGGTGTTTCTCACTTATTACTCAAAGATGTTCTTTTCATTGAAAAAGAAACCCGGGCTTGATTGCTTTCAGTACAAGTTTCTAGAGGGGACTTCTGCTTCTTTCCTGCATTTCACTTTCACTCCAATGTCGCCAGCGTTTCACTCACGTGCAACATACTCTCCCATTGAAAGAATTACAATCCATGCGCAACCGATTACAAACTTTCCTCAAACTCGGTATGTTTCATCTCTCTTTTTCTCGTTTTATTACGCGCAATCACTTACAAACTTCCTCTCAAACTGGGTATGTTCCATCTCTCTTTCTCTTTGTATTACAACTTAATCGGAATCACTTACAAACTCCCCTCAAACTCGCTATGTTCCATCTCTCCCTCTTTCTCTTCTTTTGATTTCTCTCTTTGATACACAGAAGACGTCATAGTGACTTGTTTCCAGGAAAATCAACCACGTACCTACTCCCTAAACACGCTAGTTGGGAGGTATGTCTCATACAACATGATGCAGTTATCTTCTTCATCGCGAAAACTTCACTTTTATGCATACTCTTTTCTTATAACTCGAGCATCTCAAGCTCCACTAGAAAGCATCTGCACATATATATATTAATATATATATATACACACTAAAATACACATATATATACATACTAATATACACATATATATATATATATGTGTGTATGTATATGTATATATGTATGTACTAAGTTGTCTTCTTCGCTTTATTCTCTTTCCAGGAATGACTAGTGTCTCGTAGTTTTGTAGATCTCACGCGTTTCTTCTCCTCTTTCATATGGTAAGAGAAATTCACTTCCACTTCCAGAAAAAGGGGCGGCCTCAGGAGGTGTAGCAGAGGCCGCTGGTTTTGACTGAATCGCAGTAGACGTTTGTTGCTGCTGTGGCTGCTGCGGCTGCTCCGGCGGAGAAGAGGCAGGTGGTGTTATAATCGAGGGGTAAGGAGGATGCTGCGGTTGGTGTGATGATTGTTGCTGTTGACCTGGTGCAGCACACGGTGATGGAGTTGATGCTGAAGGCGGTGTGGAAGAACCGCCTGCCGCTGATGCACGCTGAGTTGCATCTCCAGATTTTCCCTCGGGTTGAGCGGCGTTTCCTTGAGATGCTTGTGCACTACCTCCGTCCGACGCAGGGTGGTGTGGCGTTGCTGCTGTCGTGCACATACGTTCACACACACACACACCACCCCACGCCCACATAGAGACAGACACATTTTTCAAACACACAGGCAGACACACTTACACACACACACATTTACACACATCAGTGGTGCTTATCACAGGTGCTCAAACAAACTAGACATATATATATATAGATATATATAGATACACATATACGTCTAGACACGCACATACACATGATCATGTAATCTTACCTACCTGCGAACAAACGCACACACGTACATATATACACACATGGATGGCTACACACGAGCATGTATATATATAATATATATATATACATATATACGTACACGTGCGCATATTATGTCATAAATGCAGACAGACAGACACACACATACGCAACAAACTCGCACACATATACACACACTCACGCTCACACAGACACAGACACACACACATACATACATACACACGCACGTACATGTACACTCTCATACGAACTAACACGCCACAAGGTGGAAATATATTCAGGGGACTCCGTACGTTGTACTCCTCTACTTGTCTCATATATCGTCTCCTACTACTACTACTACTACTATCACTGCTACTACTACTACTACCCATATCCGTACTACTACTACTAGTACTATTACAATTACCGCTAGCAGTATCCACGTTCTAGGAGCTCTAGAGTACAGTGATCTCCAAAACCTGAGAGACGTGTTGATTATGAGTACTACTACCCTGACAATAAAACCATCATTCTTCTTCGCCACTGCTTAGATCATCATCTTTTTTACTATGGTTTTCCTTGTTACTACTATTCCTCCTGTTCGTCGGGTTGTGCATTTGTTCAACTTTATTACAACTTCTTCTTCCCCTTGTAACTGCTCTTCTTGTTCTCTTTTTTCTTTCTTTCGAAAGCACCAACCTACTACCATCACACCTTTCGTGTATCGAAGGGCTGTGTTGTTGCCTCTTCACGTCAGTTAACTCTCTTCTGCTTCTTCTCTCTCATTCGTTCTTCCTCGTCTTTTTTTTCGTGCTTACACTTTGTGTTCTCCGTATTTGACTTGATTTTTGTTCAACTGATAGGAGTTGTTCTTACCTCCTATACGATACTTTTACCTTCGTTCCCGTGAACACACATATATGTATAAGTATATTTGTTGCTTCCATTTTCTTTCACGTTTGCACAACACGCACTCTGTTTCACTATGAGGCTTACACAAAACAAGCGTAAATAGAGGTTTCCCAACTTCAACAGTAGCTCCAACATCCGCAGCAAGTTCACTCAATCGACCTGCTGATGGGCTCGTCACATCAACTGATACTTTGTCTGTATCAATTACTGCTACAACATCTCCTTCCTTTACGTAGTCTCCAACGGCTGCATCATTCAAAACACACACAGCAGCACACAACAACACATACTACTTTCTTCTTCATACAAAGAAACCACGCCGAAACGAAAAGCATAATTCTGATGCCAAGAGAAAAAAATAGTAGACACACCCTGTATATACTTGTACGACGAGCAAAAGCAGCAGCAGCAGCACCAACAACAATCCACAAACATATATATATACAGATAGAAGAGCGCTCAGTAGCCCACGGTAGTAGTAGTAGTAAATGCAAGTGCATACAAACAATAGACACGTATATGCAGAACTGCAGTGGTCGTCGTAGCAACACCAGCAACACACAGACACGCATATGTATGTGTGTGTGAGAGAAGGCAGGTGTGTTTTCCTTGCTGTGTTTTACTGATTTTTTCAACTGAGGCGCACAAAAGTGTGGTTATATATACACAGTATGATTATATATATAGTTATGCATACATATACTTGAGTGTGGACATACATATATATTATGTACATTAGGAGTGTGAGTATCTATCTAGTTATAATATACATTAAAAGTGTTGTTATGTGGGCATAGATATATATCTCTACGTACATAGTGTGTGACCATACGTAAATGCGTATGCATACATATACATGTATATATATGTACGAGCGTAGTAGTATATATAGCACATATTAGGAGTATGGTTATACACATATGCAGTGTGGTCTTAGGGAAGAAACTATCCATATGATTGTGGCTATACATATGTACTTAATATATATATATATATATACATACATATATATATTATGCTATATATATGTATATATACATATATATATATGTATATATATAATGCATACCTTTTTTCCAAGACCCAAGAGAACCTTCAGTGATAGAGTCTCCCATGGGTGGTACCACAACTACTTTTTGCTGCTGCCCGCTGCTGTCACCACCACTTCCAGTACCTGCAGCAGCAGCAACAGCAACGAGAGCAGTAGCAGCAAGACGAACAGCAGCAACAGCAGCAGCAGTAATACACGTAGATAGTCTCCTACCCACATACACTCTTCCACTTTATCTCTTTCACTCTGAGGACACACACACACACACGTGATCTCGTGTTCAATTACTCGCATATGCACACGCCCATACCTACATGCACTGTACATACATTTACCCTTACACACATACCATTACAACCACACACACTCAGGCACACACACACCCAAATCATCACAGCCACACACCCACACATACAATCGCATCAACACACGCACAAGTATATATGTATATATATATATAACTCGTTACACCAACACATGCATATTATTACAACAACACACACACACACACACACGTGTATATATTTGTATATATATATAACTCATTACACCACCACATGCATATCACCAGAACAACACACACACAGACACACACATAGGTTCACAACAACACACAGGACATATCGTCGCACCAACACATACATACTAGTACAACACACACAGACACACGGACACATACACACACACACACACACTCGTAATATTACACAAATATATCCGCCTAACACGGATATATAATCACAACAACACAGACATAATACCAGAACAGCACATACACATACATGTACAACAGCACCCCCAAATATAATCACAACAGTACAGCTACACTCACACACACACACATTCATATCATCACAACAACATATACATATTATCACAAACAACACGTACATAGTATCAAAATTACACATACATATCATCACAACAACACATCCGCGATACAAGAACAAAGCATACATATCAGAACAGCCTCACACGAACAAACACACACCCCAGTAATCGTAACACACATACACACACGTATTACGACGAGAGCTTATACAACATACCACAACAACACACATGCGAACAATAATAACACACACAGACACACACAATGCTATCACAACACGAAGACATACGTATGATTACTACAACACGGAGCAACTGTCAGAACAACAGATGCATGTATGACCACAACAGTGCACACAAGTATACTCACAACAACACACACACACACATACGTATCCATATATCCTAACAACTGCACTCACATATATCATCACGGCAATACACATACATACACGTTGCCACAACAGCATACATAGATACTATCGCAGCACTCCTTTACTACTATTATTTTTTGGCTTTGATAGTGTGTGCGTGTGTGTCTGTGTATACGTGAATGCACGAGAAGAGATGACGTACTGGTGAAAAGTCGCATAGAGAATGTCCTCTTTATCTCCGGTGTTGTGACTGCAGCTGCGGTGTAACTGCAACGGAATAATAGTGAGGAAACAGCAGCATTAGAACTGAAGCCTCTCCTCTGATTCTGCCCAAAGTATCCCTGTTGTTGTTGCAGCAGTCTTTGTGGCTGTGGCTGCTGTTGCCTATGCTGCTGTTGCCTATGCTGCTGTTGCTGCTGTGGCTGTTGCTGCAACAACAGTAGACGGTGTCCGGAAGCTTTTGCAGACTCGTTGACAAATGTACGTGGGGCACGAGAGCGTAACGACGCAGGGGACAACTGCGGCAGCAGCAAAAGAGCAGAAGAAGAAGAGGAGGATGAGACAGCGGGAGCCGCAGGACCCGCAGCAGCAGCAGTAGTACATGTACACGCGCACGCAGAAAATAGAAAACGATACTGTCTCGGCGCTGCTGCTGTGGTTTCTACCACTTCTCCGGCTCCTAATACTTTTCGTAGTCTTTCTGCCGTTGCTCGCCCTCCTCTCGCTACTGTTACTCCTGCGGTAGTTCCTGCTGTCACCCCGTGCCGCGGAGTTGTACCCAGAGGTAGTATCACTCGCCCCAGACGAAGACGTGAAACGGACGTCATCCCCTGCACACGTAAAAAAGAGCTACAAAGTCTAAAAAAAAGAAGTAAGAGAAGCATTTGTAGTTGTAATAGGAGGTACGGTCATTATCATCATCGGCATCAACAACAGCGACACCAGCAGCGGCAACAACAGCGACACCAGCAGCGCCGTCATCAGCAACACCAGCAGCAACCACCATCATAATCAGCAGCAGCAGGAACAGTCACCAGCAGCAGCAAAAGCACTCATTGGCAGCAGCAAGCGTCATAATGAATAGCAGCAGCAGGAGCGAGTAGTCATCATCAGCAGCAGCTATCATCATCACCAGCAGCCGCAGGAGTTACCATTAGCAGCAGCAGCAGCAATAATCACACATTCAGCAACACTAGCACTCAACAGCAACAGCAGCATTCATCATCACCAGGGGGAGGAGCAGTCATCAGCAGCAGCAAGAGCAATTATTATTATGATTAGCACCAGAAGGAGTAATCAACATCAGCAGCAAACGCAGTCAGCAGCGGCAACAGGAAAGATCATCTGCGGTAGCAAGAGCCATCATCATCGTCATCAGCAGCAGCTACGAACAGAAACAATCAGCAGCAGCAGCAGTAGCCCCACTAGAGATGACTGAACTGCACCATCAGAGACCGTCACTATCAGCAGTAGACGCACAAGTCATGAACAAGAGTTCCTGGTACTACCAGCAACACACTGAAAATCAGCAACAGCACCATAAAATCAGCAGCATACCCATCGAGGCAGCAACACATCAACAGCAGCAGCAGCCCCCAATACCAGCGGCCTTTGCGTAAGTGGCAGCAGCAGAAGAAGCATAGGCGTAAGCGTCAGCAGCAGGACATGCAGCAATCACCCATGCAGCAATAATGGAGCCGCCAGCCATCATCAGCAGTGGCATCAAGAGATGCTATCACCAATAGTATCATCAGCAGCAGCACCACCACTAGCAGCGCCACTATCAGAGTCACGAGCAGCACACCGCAACATACATACGAAGAATAAAGATAAACTTACGGCACACAAGGGAAATGTGGATGTCTGCCTCGAAGCTGCTGCACATGCTGCACTGCTTGCTGCTGCTGCTACTCCACGGGCAGAAACACCGATGCCAAGTGACGATGCCATGGTGCTGCTGCTGCTGATGTTGCTGTAGTTGTTGCTGCTGTTGTCGCTGCTGCTGTTGCTGCTGCTGTTGTCGCTGCCGCTGTTGCTGCTGCTATTAGGATACTGCTGTTGTTGCTGCTAGCGCTGCTGTTGCTGGTGCCGCGAACGCTATTGCCGTTGATAAAGCGGCTGCTGCTGTAGTTTGAGCAAAAGAAGGGAAGATGGGCAAGCAGATGATGATGCTGCTACTGAGTCCTACTGCGACCTAATGAGACGTTGGCATTCAGTAGTCCGCACATACACAATAGTAAAACTCTCTCTGTTTTTCTCTCTCTCGCTTATCCCTGAGAGTTTCCGATTGTTTCGTTCTTGACAGAGAACACAGAAACCACTTCTTCTGGAAACGATATGGAGTATATTACGTACAACTTGACGGAGAAAATGAATGCTAAACGGAAAATGCAAGGCACTGACAAGCGGAAATTCAGCTCTTCTGTGCCATTTCAACTATGCGAGTTTGAGGGGGGAAGTGACACTCAGAATGTGCAGCCCACTGGCGGCCGTTCTGCTGAATACACGTATGAGATGACTGTACAGTACATGTATATTCGAAAGTATACACTGTTATATGCATGTATACACACAGATCCACGCATGAGTATATACGACCCGTTACTGTCCTGTCAGTTTCTTCTTTTTTCGTCTCTGAGAAACGGTATTTACGGCAGGAGTGCATGCGCTAAAGACGAGCAGAGACTTGTTGTCGGGAATGCATTCTTATGTGTACTATTATAAGTAGCACGGATAACGAACATAGAGAGAGACTTGTTGTCGGGAATGCATTCTTACGTGTACTATTGTAAGTATCACGGATAACGAACATAGAGAGAGATTCGTTGTCGGGAATGCATTCTTATGTGTACTATTATAAGTATCACGGATACCGAACATAGACAACCTCAAACGAGAGGCAGGCACATACAAAAATGTGTTGGCGCTCTTTCTGACGGGGAGAGACCGAGAGAAAGAGAGAGAAGCAAAAATAGACAGAGAGGGGGGCTACAGAATAAGAGCTGGGCACTTCTGTCCAGCACCCACTAACACCTCACCCACACAAAGATTCAGACAATTACATCCCTACATACACGCATATTATATAAATACATGTCTATCTACCTACTGATCTATCTATCTATCCATCCATGTATCTCTCTCCATATAAATATATAGCCCAAACGATGATAAAGACGACGATTTATACTTCGAAACTACGGGGAAATGGACACTTTTGTATACCGCCTGTCACCCACTTATACAGAGCCCCCCTCCCTCTCCCTCTCTCTCTTCCAAATGCTTGTCCTCTTCTTCTCACGTCTCATCTTCCTCCTGCGTGTATCACACGCCAACAGAAATATTGCTCGTTGCTGCTCTCAATATTCGGTCTTTCTTTGTCTGCTTCCTTGGTACCATTAGTAGTACGATCAGGATACGGGAGTTGCACACATTCACATGTCTCCGCAGCGAAGGAAAGAGAGAAAAAAATTGCGCTGAATTGAGTGTTTATCGATTGGCTGGTCAATCCTCGGAACGACTGAGATAAATGGCGCTATACATAGATTAGTAGCCACAGATACATAAATACACAGTTTCTGGAGTCAACCATAAAGTGCAAACAGAACGAATCACAAGAATGATAGGCATGAAGAGGTTGTAGCTTGGGCTGGGTATTCCTATGTGTAGCACTCAATTCTTCTGCACTCACAGATCTTGCTCTCCTTTTTCTCCGCTGGGAGATATTTACACGGAAGATGTATATGCCAGTCCTGCCACTTGTACGTATTACGATCAGGATGCAGGAGTTGCACACACTCACGTGTCTCTGCAACGGAGGTGGAAACAGGGAAGTCCTGTCGAACTCTGTGATCAACGATGGGCTCGAAGATTCTCTCGACAATTAAGATAGACATTGGTCGGGTTATAAAAGAGGAGCTCCGCGTGTTTAAGCATATATGGTGTGTACATGGGGTCTTTGGAGTCAACAGAATAATCATAAAAACGAGATCCTCTTTTTTCCCGTGTACAGGAAGGTGAAACTAGTCACTGGTAAACTTCTCCAGATAAGAATACAGAGAAGCTCTAATATTTCCAAATCGCAATAGCACACACAGTAGGAGCTGATATTCTGCAAAAAGACTACCTTTAGAATATGTCTTTGAGGCAGCGGAGTGCGCGAGGTACATGAATACTTTTACTGGCAGTGAACAACAAACGGACGAAAGGCCAAAAATGCCGCGGCTACGCAAGAAAACCCCCAGTTCACAAGAAATAAACAGCCAAGTGCTTCTAACGAGCTGTCACGCATGCAGAATGCGTGTGTGTAGTTGTGTGAAAGAAATGAACACGCTGAGCGCTGTGTACATTCGTATGTATGCGGTCCGTACGTGTATGAGGCATATCATAGGAAGCTCGTCAGCTGCGTAAGGCTGTTGTTGTTCTCTCACACTACTGGTGCTGCTATATAGTCGAAGAGCTTCGTGTTTATTTCCTTTCGTATGCGAAACGAGATCACATTCTACAAAATGGACTTGCTTTATTACCGAAACGAAGAGACAACTTTAGACTGGACGAAAACGAACATCTTTTGACCTAGCATAAAAATGAGCCTCCGAAGGTAAGATGAGATGTCGGAGCGTATGGTGTACATACACTCAGTCAGCTGTCGCCCTTAATATCCTACGCAACAGACTTACCTTTAGACGCGGAAGCAGGTAGAACTCACGTCTGAAAGGTAACGATCCTTCCCTGAATATGCATAGAGATGCGATAGGATTTGAAGAAGGGGTGAATGTGCAAGCGTGCGGGGTACATGCACCCGGCTAGCTGTCGTTCCTGGTGTCGTACACACAAGGGTTGGCTTATTCAAAAAAAGCAGAAACAATTCGAGATTAAGACAACGAGTCAGTAATTTCCAGGATACAACAGTAGAAAAGTGCCTCCAATGAAGGTGGACGTGCAGGAGTGCCGTGTACACACACAAGGGTAGCTGTACTCTTGACTTTCGACATACGAGTGTTAGCTTACCACAGATATACAGAAGCAACTCATATGACTGAGATAACGGGCCTTATAATCCCTAGCGTATAGGTGTATAATGCCTTCAAAGAAATGATGAATATGCAAGCGTGCGGTGTACATACAGCCGATTAGCTGTCGTCCCTAGTGTCCTTTTGAAACCTCTGCGTGCATCAACGTTGCCGCGAAACCAACACGAATTATGTTAAGTCAATAGAACTACCGAAAACTCAGGGAAACGTGTAGTACGTTAAGGGATTATAACGTCGATGTTTCTTTGAACATCGGAAGCCACGCCCGACCTCCCGTGCCTTCCCCTCAAGGGTTGGGCTGGTGTTGTGTACTGCCCCTGTTCCTGCAGCACCGCAACATCGTTGCTACTCCTCTGGGACAGAAAATGCTGCCTCCCGCAGAGTGTTTCACAAAAAAGAAAGGAACCTCGGCACTCATAGGAGACATAGAGAACTCAAACCAGCGATCGCGAGGGGGCAAACTAACGAAACGCAGAAAGGCCTTGTTTTACTACTTGTTCGCCTATGTTGCAAACCGAACACCACCTCCAGCGGCTGCTACTACCCCTTTTCACTGCCCGGTTGAGGCGTTGACCTACTGCTGCTTTCAACGGCGCGGTGCTGCTGCAGGAACCAGCCAGCCGTGCGTACCACATGTTTGCGGGTGTCTTCATACTCAAATACATGCAGTCCTTCACTGATCAGCGGTCTTAAAAACCAAGAAACGCATAGCGGTGTTATACACATATAAAGATATCAGTATTTAGCTTTCTGTGGTCATGTCCCACGTATATAGAACTCCCTAGGGGGCCCGCAATCTATAGTCGGCCAACAGTCATATCCGCCCCCATTCATAGCCGTTCTCTAGTGTTCCTAAGACCCCATTACATAGCCGTTCTATATCATTACCCAGCCACCCATCTAGTCGTTCTTTAGTATTACCCAGCCCCCCATGTAGCCGTTCTATATCAGTACCCAGTCCCCCATTTTGAGCCGCTCGATAGTCATACCCAGACTTCCATGTGCAGCTGTCTGGTCATCAAGTTCATTTATGGCTGTGTCAGCGTCCACGCATAATAATCATGGGCAGCCGGTGCAACATACGTGTTGTACATCGGTAGCAGTCACACTCCAACCATTCAAAAGCGTGTTGTACACGTATAGCACTCGCTACCCAGCCACATGTGTCGTGCACGTAACAATGCTCCCATGTGTAACTTCTTACGTAGTCATGGCACACATACAGTATTGATTGCATCCGATATCTATTATGTCGCGTTGTGTATGTATCCGACTCGACGTTCAGCTATTTGTAGCCGTGTGTACCATGGGCATACACTACGCTACATATATATATATATATATATATATATATATATATATATATAAATGTAAGCGTATATATATATGTACGTTTATAATTATTACCGTACACGTATTACGGTAGTTCCATTCAGCCAGTTGTACACACAGTGCTTTTACCTAGCAGTCTCACTTTCTGTTGTTGTTGTGTACTTATTATAGTAGTCATACCCAGTTATGGGTAGCCATGTGTTATAATGTATGATGCTTGTACATAAAAAAAGCCATCTGTAGAAGCGCGGTGTACAAGATATATAACACTGATGTGCAGCCATTTATAGTCATATGCCATACACTACCATACTCCCATTTAGCCAGGTGAGGCACTACTATAGTGTTGTCCGGCTTCGTATACCGGATGGACAAGTACAGGGTTCCATTTAGTCATGCGTTATCAGCCGCATTGTCAAATTGTAGTAGTCAGATGTAGAGCATATATCTATCTACACTGTGATCTACACCTATTGTGGTCATATACATCCGTACATTGTCAGTAGTTTTATTAGTGAATGTATGATACTCCAATCCAGCAATATACGTATGTATAGTACACATATATAGTGTACCCACGTATACATAGCATGAAATTCAAAGTCATGCGCTGGAGTCCTAACTTGAGGAAACTGTCGACCAGCCGTATACACGTTTTAGGTGTGTACTGGCCTATAGCCAGCATCGGGGAGAGGGTGGTGGCAGATAAGCAAGTACTACTACTGCGATGGTGCAACCGCGTCAGTGTCGTTGGTAACATTGACACAAAATACAGCGCGGAGCACGCACAAACGTTTCCTGCAAGGGAGGTGCTGCTGCGTTCATCTAGCAGCAGCAGTAGTCGCGGAGAGCTGCACTAGTGCTCCTGCTGTGACCTCAGCGTCCCTTGTTAGTACTACCCCTACTGTAACACGCGGCATGGTCTGCTGCTGCCTTTTTTCGGTCAGTCAGCCACATACACTGAGGGATATTGAAGTAGGCGTCTTGTTGTACGCGTTTGATGTTCCCCCCATCAGGACAGTTGTACGCGTGAAGTTGAATTGCTCTCTTCTTACTTTCGTTCGATTTCCACCGGCAGCGGACACGCATAACAGCGACCGCGCCGTATTCTCTTTCAGTAAGTGCGTTGTACAAAAGTAGTAGGTTGGCTTCGTGTACTCGTTACTAAACGGCGGGGTGGGGGGTGAGGTAAGGCTAGAGACAGTGACCTGCTCGTGAGTCCTTGCTGCGGCTTTTGTTGCATTTTATCGACATAGCTACGGAAATGATACAGTTATTTGAATTCACACATCATCTGCTGGTGTGGTCCACGATCTCTTCCGGGTTTGCTGCCCGCTTTGCTTGTGTTGCTGCTTCGCTTCTTAATTGGGGTTGCTGTTGCTGCTGCTTTTCTGATGCTGCTGCTGGTCGTCTGCTTCTCGTCCTGACGCTTTGCTACGGCTGGTCCTTCTGCTACCGCTTTACTAGAGCCGAAGCAGCGGTATCGACGGGGCCTGACGCTGCCAGAGGCTTCTTCTGCTGCTTTCTGTCGTTGATAAATCGTTGAGCTGCCGGTTCATCATGGTGGCAGCAGTATCCCAGCAATGCAGCAGCAGCAAGAGAAAGAGAAGCCTTCGTGATTCAAGCTGGTAGTCGTATATATATATTATATGTGTTTGCAAGATATATGTGTATATAGTAATATGTATGTGTCTGTATATATGTCATGTACACTATATCTGTGTAGTAGCAGTAGTAGCGATAGTAGCTGCAGCAGGAAGAGCAACAACAGCAGCAGCCCCCTGTGTGTGTGCGCATGTAACACCAGCAGAGTAGAGGAGGCACATGGTACATGGCCGACGAGGGCGCTAGCCATGGTTTGATGTGTGCATGTATAGATTTGATACGGTGTACTGCTGCTATTCTCGCTCTTTTTCTTCTCTTTTTTTTCTTCTTTTCAAAGTAGAGCACAGATATGACTCCACAGCGGTGTCGAGATGCTAAGTCGATATTACCTTACCGATGTAATAGACTCGTCGCTCTTACGGGAATGATGCCCGGGGGCACGTGGTATGTGACTGTGACGGGTGTGTGTACACATCGACGGTGTAAGAATTGGATTTACGAATCGAGATCTCGCACTGTGTCCTAACACTACTACATATATTTAAAAAAACAAACACACACACCTACACATATACAGAAGGGGTCGTGTATATATACTGCGACTTCCTGATGAATGTTTACATGGAATTTAAATGAATTGAACACCCCTTTCAAATAAGTATCTCCGTGATGTATCCACTCCTAAATAATAATACTGTCCAGCCTTTCGCGCCTCATAGTGAAACGTTGTGCATTGTTCCCATAGGTTCCCTCAGAGTGACCTTGTCTGCGGTTAGTCACTCTCCACGAAAAAACCCTACAGCATGAGCAGCAGGACCACTGTAATTGGTATGTTTTGTATTGACACAATTATTATACACTTTATTTCCTACTTACGCACTGTCGTATACGCTTTGTTACGGGGATCCACATACTGTAATAGTATCCTCTATGCTTTTACAGCTGTGGTTTTGCTAGGATACGTATGCACACTGTAGTATACGCTTTGTTACGTATCTACGCACTATGGTATACGCTTTGTTTCGTATCTACACACCGTATATGATCCGCGTTGTCTCATACCTTTAATATGGCGGTATTAGCTGTGTGATTACGTGTTCAGACACTGTCAGTACGCGTTGTTACGTATTTACACATTGCAGTATAAGCTGTGTTTCTTACTTTTTACACAGCTGTAACTACTATGTTATGGATTCATACACTGTTTGTTGTACGCAGTTTCTCACGCATCTACACACTGTCATATACGTTTTGTTACATATTTACACACTGTGTTTACGTATTCACATACTGCAGTAGATGCTTTGCTTCGTGTTTACAAGCTGTGATGCCATTGTCAGTGCGTATTACCACACTGTTGTATACGCTGTGCAACATATTCACATAATGTAGTATACGCTTTGTTTCCTGTAAATAGACTGTCCTCTACGCTTTCTTGCTTCGTGTGCCGTACACAGTTGTGATTGCTATGTTCACACGTATCCACACACTATCGTATACAGGTTGTTTCGAATTGACAAATTGTCGTATACGCTTTCATTCTTATTCGCGCAACTATAATTGCAATGTTATTACGTATATATATATATATATACACGCTGCCGTATACTTGATAGGTATTCAATACTGTGGTATAACGCTTTCCTGCGTCTTCACACAGGCGTATTTGCACACTGTCGTATACGCTCTTTTACGTTTCACATGCTGTACTATACGCTTCCTTTCGCACTTTTCAACAGAGCCTTATTGCTCTAGTACGTATTCACATACGGTAGCTGTTGCTGGAAGAATGATCTCTGGGTTACCTCCATTAATAGAGAACAACGTGCAGAATATAATCAGACAAGTCTACACACACACGTGCCATATATACAGAGAGAGCTGATGTATGATATAGACAACCACCCTCTCAGCACACACATCTGGTATTTCAAACGTGTGAAATATTATTATAACATACTACTCTAGGCTACCACCAGCCTGCGTGTATTTTGATGGACATATCACGATGCATGCGTAACAGATACTTGCATATCTCTTTCTGCGAAGTACTGCTGTAGTGTATATATTTTGTGCATTTTTCGCTTGGTATATTTATTTGTAGGCACACGTCGCAGGGGGGAGGTTTGTATACGGGGGGTCAATCTTTTCTCTCTCTCTCTCTCTCCTCCCCATATATAAATATATATATATGTATGTATACATATAAATATATATATATACCATATATATATATATGTATAATGTATGTATATTTCTATGTACGTGGAGTCAATGGTGTTCTTCTCTTTCTGTGTCGCCCCATTACCAGCACTTCTTTATTGCCTTAATTATATTACTAGCTGGTAGTAATGCTTGGAAGTTCATGTGTCATGATACGCTCTCAAAACAGAACTGGGTGACCACTAAATTCACGATACGCCTGTCTCGGTAAGGCTACTGGTGGTCTCGTGCTGGTGGTGGTGGTGGTAGTAGTCTCCCTCCTACTGCTGCTGCTGCTGCTGCTTTCGCTGCTCCTGGTGCTGTTGCTGCATGATATAAATGATGCGAGAGTGAGGCAGAGAAGAGCAGCAGCAGAGATGACAAGAGGAAGTGCATTTCCGTAGCGGCAGCAGCTGTATGGGCAATTACATCAGCGTTTATACGCACGTATAAATCGAAGCCGCAGGAAATAACATTGAAGCAGCAGAAGCAACGGCAGCAGCAGAAGCGCAACAGCAGCAGCAGAAGCGCAACAGCAGCAGCAACAGAAGCAGGAGAAGCACAAGCAGCATGAAGGAGGAGAACGTAGCACTACAAGACTATCAGCATGGCTTCAGCAGCAACAGCTTTAGCAGCTGCAAGAGCAGCAGCGGTCGAAGTTGGAAGCGTGAGAAACGGAAGCAGCAGCAGCCGTACGTGTGGTATGAAAAGATGATCGAAGAGACGGCACTAAAAGGAGACGAGAAAGCTCTTGAAGCTGCTGCTGCTTCATGTAAGCTACACTGTATCTCTCTCTCTCTCTGCCTGCCTGTGGTTGTTCTTCCCTCCTTTCTTTCCTTCTCCGCTGCGTCATGTAAGCTACACTGCATATCTCTCTCTCTGCCGCTGGTTGTTTTCTCTTCTTTCTTTGTCTCTCTCTCTGTTATGTAGTCTCCGTTTCCATATGTCTATTTTTTCTGTGTTTCCGTTGTCGTCTGCGTAGAAGAGCATGTTGCTCTTCTAATTGTGTGATGTTCTGTACATGGTGACCCGGCACTTTCGTACGGGCTTCTTTTTATGGCTGAATCCACGTTTCTCACAGTGATCCTCCCCTCTCTCTGTCTCTCTTTCTCCTCCTCGTTCTCTTTCTCTGTCTCTTTCTATCTTTGTTTGCATGTACGTAAACCCAACAGAACCGCAGTGCTACTGCCTGGATGGACACCCTCTCCCTCTCTGTACACACCCGCATGTTACCCGTCACCTTCACATATATCGAACTCATTCTATGAATATATCTAAGTCGTCAATACACATATATATCTATGTACGCACACACGTCTACGTACATCTTATGCCAGGACAGATATATAAAGGTGTATCGAAAGAGTCTTCCGTTGGGCATTTGTTCCTCTGCTTTCTCTCATTCCCTCTGTATATGTAAATAGATAAGCCTACACAGATGTATGGGTATAAAGACAGAATTCTTGGTTGCATCTCTCTCCATCTTTCCTTCTTTTTTCTTGTCCTTTTGTTCTCTGTCTATCTCTCTGTGTATATATATGTGGAGAGATAACCAGACAGACATACAGGCATGTCGATAGAATGTTTCGTGGCATCTCCTCCTCTACCTTGCTCTCTCTCTCGCGCTCTTGTCTCTATATATGTAATTAAATAGCCAAACAAAAGTGTATGAGTGTATAGATGGAGATCTTCCTGACGTCTCTCTCCTTCTTCTTCCCCTTTTTCTTTGTTCTCAGTCTCTCTCTCTTGCTATCTCTGTCCCTGTGTCTGTTCCCACTCAACACACAGCTACACATTCGCGTAAGTATTCTCTCAGCTTTGCATGAGGCCCATGTACTTTGCATGAGGCCCACGTACATACATATGTACGTAACTATGATTTGTATATGAAGTTGGAGTCTTGTCGTGAGTGTCCGAGTGCGCCTAATGTAGTGTCATAATACGTCGCACGACGACTGGATATGACGGTCTCTGGGTCTTTTTAAAACTCGCCAACGCCCTCATGTGGGTGTCTGTATGACTGTGCCATACCTACGATACTGCGCATGCAGACATGTATGTATACAAGTATGTTGTTCGTGCTACTGTGTGTAATATATGTATACTATATATGCCATGTACATTGTATGCATATACCTACATATATATGCACATAAATATGTATGTCAGTAATATATATTATATATATATGCTACTGTGTGGAATATATGTATATTATATTCATATACGTATATTTATACACATAAATATGTATGTCAGTAAATATATATATATATATATGTATGTACACATGGACGTATATGTAGGTATATATGTGATAGATACATTTATTGATGGAGTATGTGTCTGTTCTCTGAATGTACATTGAATATTTTTAGGACTCAAAAAAGTTGTTCGTCTCCACTTGTCTCCCCTTGGATTTGTGTCAGTTGCACATCGACCCGTTGGTACTTTTTGAGTGACCAGCAGCATGTGGGGGGAGTGCAAGCGGCACGTGCAGCTCCGACAGTAGCAGCAGCAGCAGCAGCTACGGTCGCAGCCCGCATGCATGTACTCACCCTGCCATACTGCCGTTTAATGTATTTCAAGAGTGGGGGAGCAGAAATGTAGCATATGTTCAGCTTTTCACGATGTATTTCTCCTCTCTCGAAATATGTTTGCTAGTGTGTAATCTACCGGGGTGATTTCCTCGTGGTTTTGACTGGAACAACTGATGACACTGCCAAGTGAAAGCATTGAATGCCGTTGCTGGTGCTATTGCTGTTGTTGTCGCTGCTGCTGCCGTTAGCGCTCCTAATGGGGCTGCTGCTGTTGGTGCTACTGTTGCTGCAAATTTTGCTGCTGCTGTGTTGCTGTTGCTGCCGTAAATACTGCTGCTGCTGCTGCTATGTGTTGCTGCTACCGGTGCTACTGTTGCTTGTGTTGTTGCTACTCCTGCTGCTGTTGCTGCTGCTGTTGTTGTTGCTGTGTTGTTGTAGTACTGGAGCCTCTTGGGGCGGCGGGTGTCTCTACTGGCGACGTCAGCGTCATGCAGCAGCATATGACGGCATGGCTCAGGCTCTTCGGCGGCTCCCAGCCCCTACATACGAGCAACAGCCACAGCAGCAGCCTCAGGGACAGCAACAGCAGCAGCAGCAGCCACAAGGGCCGCAGCAAGGGCCACAGCAGCAGCAGCAGCCACAAGGGCCGCAGCAACGGCCACAGCAGCAGCCACAGGGGCAGGGGGAGCAGCGGCAACAGCAGCGGCAACAGCAGCAGCAACAGCAGCAGCCACGGGGACAGCAGCAGCACACGGGCAGCAGCAACACGGGCCCCAGCAGCACGCGTGGGCCGTCGAAGGAGAAAGGAAGGGTGTAGTTGACAGGGAAGATCGAAGGTTGCTGCTGGCAAAGCGATGTATTGTACAGCCTCTTCTAGAAGTCTCTCGCATGCATGAAATATCAGCCCAGCTGCAACTAGCTCGTTTGTATGTGCAGAAGACGGAGTATTTGGAAAACTCCTCATACATCGTAGCATCACAGAAACTACTACAGCAACAGCAACAGCAACAGAAGCAGGAGCAACAGCAGCAGCCGCAACAGCAGCAATTGCAACATAATTCACAGCTGCTGGAGGAGCAAAAAGACATTCTACCCGTCCACGTGCATGCGCTAAAGGAGGTATTACACTGGTCGCTTGCATGCGTACAAATGCTCTCGCCTGCATATAGTATTGCCGGTGTTTTGTTTCTTCGGTTCCTGTCTCTCCCCCTCCTTCCCTCCTTTGCGAGACTGCTCTCTCCTGTCTCTCTCTCCTTTGGCTGCTCCGCATTTCTAATTTTCTTTCTTTTTTAATTTCCCTCTCTCTCTCTGCTCACTTGCTATGCGCTCCTTCTCTTTACTTCCTTTCTTTCTCTCTTTCCACTTTTTCCTGTTTTTCTCCCCCCTCGACGCCCTTCGTCGTTTCTCCAGATATGAGGTGTGTTGCACAGCTGCGATCAAGCCCTTCCCCAGTATACTGCGTTGCTTTTCAACGGGTCGGTAGGCGTATGCAGCGCTGTCTCTGCTGCTAATGCTGTTGCTGTGGCTGCGGTGCTGCTTGTGGGATATACATACTAGAAGCCGCTACTTCACACAAGAGATCAGCTGACGTGCTGTTGGTGGTCCTGTTACTGCCAGACACGCTAAGCTACTGCCCGTCTCCAATTTTCGCTGCTGCTGTTCCGCATGTTGCTGCTGTTCTCCTCCATGGTGCTGCTGCTCCTGTTGCTGCTGTCCTTGTAGTTGCTGCTGCTGCTGTTGCTGCTGCGGTTACTGCTCTCGTTGCTGCTGCTATTATCGCTGCACTCAGTGTTGCTGCTGTTGTGGTAGCTGTCGCCGCTGCAGCTGTTGTTGCTGCTGTTGCTGCTGCTGTCGGTTTTTCTGCTGCTGCTGCTGCTGTTATGGCTGCTATTGCTACTGCCGGTGGTACTGCTGTTGCTGCTACAACTACTGTTACATCTCCTGTCAACATCCCTCCTGCTGCTCGTGCTACTGCAACTACCATTGCTGCTGCTGCAACCGTTGATGCTGCTGGGATGTTTTCTCCCTGTGTCATTTGGGAGAGGGCGAGTGGGTCGCAGTAGGCAAAGCACTTGATGACCGTAGTTGCAGTGTCTTCTTCTCTTATTTATAAAAGAGAGTGTAGAATCATAAGACAGTATGCGGAACACTGTGTGTGAAGCTACATACATGAAAGATTATCGCTGTAAATATACTCGAAACAAGGTATATTGACCCTTGATAATCTGACGACTGCCTTTTCTTTAACCAGATTCTCGAGGAGAGAAGAGAGAGTAGACTGGGTGCATGGCAAAGAAGTAACAGCCTTGCGTAGTATTCGCAGTTGTTCGTGATGCGTATATCTCCGAAATATCTTTTTCTCCATATGGAATATATCAGTGAAAGTGTATCTCCCTCTCTCGCTATATATATTTGTATATATGTTGATGAAGTAATGAGAATGTATATGTACAGGCCATGTATGAGTGCTGAGTGCTTGTGCAATCAACATGCATACATACTATACGCATCAGCTGAGACAAAGGCTGCCGTTTCTTCTTTTTTCTCTCTTCTTCTGTCTGTGTTCTCTCTCTCTTTCCTCCCTCTCTCTTTCTCTTTCTCCTTATTTCCTCTGTTTCTCCTATATTTGTTGCATTCCCTAGTTTTATGATACGCTATTATTCTCGTTGTAGGTACACTTTTTTCTCGCTTCGTCTACCTCTGTCTCTCTCTCTTTTTGTCTGCCTTTGTTTCTTTATCTCTCTCTTTCTCTCTCTCGTACTCTGTTTTTCTCTTCCCTTCAATATCTCTTTCCCCCTGTATCTGTACCCTGCCGTACTATATATATGTATACATATATATATATATTCTCTCTACATGATGTCCTAGTTGTTTCGTAGTGCGCGCTGTCCTTCACGCTTCTGCTTATTGTGTATTAATCCCTCGAGTCTCTTTCTCTCTGTTCTAGTATCCCGTCGTCTTTTTTTTTTCTCTTCTTCTTCTTCTTCTCCTTCTGTCTTGTTTTATTTTCTGCTCTTATCATTGCTATCACCAACATCTGTGTACTTGTTTTTGCTCTCGAAGGAAAAGAACAAATTGTTTTTTTTTCCTTTCTTTCAAAACATCGCTTTTATGTTTGTGTGCAGTTGATGCTGACTGCTGCAACAGGCCTGGAAGCTTTACATACTGCTGTTTCCTTCTTCTTCTTCTTTTTCTTCGTCTTCTATTACCCCTTCTACTGGGGGTATTACTCACACGTAAGCTTTTGTGTTCAGGTGCTTGTGGTATTACTCACAAGTTAGATTGTATGTATATATATATGTGTATATATGTGTGTGTGTGTGTGTGTATGTCTATGTCTGTGTTTGTGTCTGCGTCTGTGTGTGTGTGTGTGTGTCTCTGTGTGTGTGTGTGTCTCTGTGTGTGTGTGTGTCTGTGTGTGCTACTACACACACGAAAGATTGTGTGTATGTGGTCCACTCCTGACGCTTAGGAATAATCATGTGGATTCGACTTTGTGTGTGTGTCTCCTTCAATCTACCAGTTTTTCGATTATCTGTTTGTATGTTTGTTTCTTCTTCTTTTTCCTTCTTGTCTTTGCGCTCTCTTTTATGATTACGTACTATTTATAATTACCTGTTTTCAGATGTGTATATATATATACATGTGCATGTTACTATGTATCTCTCCCTTTACCAGCATCTACCCACATCATTTTCTGTCTATATTAAGCTGCGTATATTTATCTATCTGTTTATCCCTCTATCTATCTATCTACCTATCTGTTTACATTCATCATTTTCTGTCTCTATATGAATATCTGTCTATGTCTATCTGTCTATGGCTGTCTAACTATCCGTGTATATATATATATATATCACAATCTCTAGCTATATGTGTATATACTTGTAGATCAGTGTAAGTATGTCACTCCATCTGTGTGTATAAGTATCTTTGTGTGTCTATCTGTCCATCACAGTATATGTATATATCTATATATATATATACTAATAGCTATTTATATGTTATATTCACGCCTACCTATACCTACATATCCGTATCTATGGATGTCTATCAGTCTATGTCCTTATGTGTGTTTGCGTCTGCATGTATATGTATTTCTCTCTCTCTATTTATCAATATTGCTGCTGCTTCTTCTTCAGTTCAGCGAGCAGCACTACATGTCAAAGCTCTTTCCCCGTTACTTTTTTTCAATTGGTTGTTTCTCAACCTCCCGTCTTCGTTTCGCATCATGTCACTCTACTAGTTCTCCTCTCTGTCTCTCTCTTTCTCTTTCTCGTACATGCGTCTTCTTCCTACCTACATGCATACATGCATACACCCTACCTGACATCTACATTGTCAGATAGTCATACACCCTTTTGCATGAATTCACATATATATATGTATACATTTCTACGCATATGTACACGTACATATAAATATATGTATGCGTAAGTGTGTATATAGACAGGATACATGTGTTTTTACTGGATGTGGATATACGAGTTCTATGTATCTAAGTGATATATGTCGATAAATATAATATATACGTATATATAATGTTATGTGCATGCCCCCTATATAATTGAGTATGTACTATAGATATATATATATACATATCTGTGTTTACTCTCTCGTGCACGGCGAAGACATTTTGCAAGTCTGTTTACGGGGTCTGTCTGTGTGCATGTGTGTCTCTCTGTCTGTGTCTGTCTGTCTGACCAGATGTTCCTTTGTCTGTCTGCCTATCTGTCTGTCTAAGTATGTGTTCGTCTGCCTCTCTGCCTGTATGTCTGCCTGTCTGTCTGCCTGTGTATGCCCCTCTGTCTGTCTATGTCTGTCTGTCTGCGTGTTTGCCTCTCTGGTTTGTGTGTGTGCCTGTCTGTCTGTGTGTCTCTCTCTGTTTCTCTCTATTTGTGTGTATCTGCCTCTGTGTCTGTGTCTGTCTGCACGTCTTTCTTCCACGTGTTTTATGCACTAGCGCTCGCTCTCTGTTCATATTCCTCTCTCTTTCCGCTAGCGCTACATCAGACTCAAAACTCTTTTCATTTCTTCCAAGTTTTCCATGAGTTCACCTTCTTTCGTCGCTGTTATCCATCAGCCTTGTTGTAGTCTACTTTTCTTCTCATGTTTAGAGTTGCCCCGTGATCTCTCATATTCGGAGTGCCCATACAGCACTTAATTTTCCTTAAGACCTCTAAGTAGTCTACTTTTCTTCTCATGTTTAGAGTTGCCCCGTGATCTCTCATGTTCGGAGTGCCCATACAGCACTTAATTTTCCTTAAGACCTCTAATGCATGCAATTTGTGATCTGCATGTATGTCTCTCTCTTTCTCGAAGCAGCCGTTTCTCTGAAGTCTACCATGAAGCACATACCCTCTTGGTTAGACATACATGATGTATATCTACATATGTATCGATGCATGCTGTATATATGTATATCCATGAATGTACGTATGTATGCATATATGTGTATATGTATATATGTGTAGGTATGTATTTTATGTACGTGTGTACGTGTATGTGTATGTAGGAATGTATATATGTATATATATATATCTATATACCGTGGTGCGTCTATATGCTCTTTCGTCGTACTTGGTTTGTTGCTGACCTCCCTCTTACGGCTGTTGCTGCTGCTTATGATGTTGCAGACGCCGTTTCTGCTGCTACTCTCGATGACTTGTGGTTGCTGCTGCTGTTAGTGCCCTTAGTATTAGTGTTTCTGTCACTGTCGATGCTGCTGCTCTTTCTGTTACTGTTGCTTCTGCTATTGCTGCTTTTGCTACTTCGCATTTGCTACTGTTATCTGTCAGTGCTGCTGATCTCAGTAATGCTCTTGCTGTTGCTGCTGTTGCTGCTGCTAGCGTTATTACACGTCTGCTGCTCGTGTTGCTCGTCCTGCTCTTGTTGCTGCTGTGGCTGCGCCTATTTTGTCGTTGATGCTTGACATGTTGCTGATTGCTTCTGCTGCTGTTATTTACAGTGTTTTGATGCTGCTGGTTCCTCTTCTTCATCTCTTGCACCTACTGTAAGTGCTGCTTCTGCTGCTGCTGCTGCTTGACGTGTTGCTGTGCCGCGCTTCTTCTGCAGCTGTTACTTCCAGCGCTTTGACGATGCTGCTGCTGCTTCTGATTCTATTCGCACTGCTATCGTGACTACCGCTGTCGCAGCGCCCTCTGAGATTTATCTTCCCGTCGTTCTCGTAATTTCTCGTGCCGTCGTTCTCGTAATTTCACTTCCCGTCGTTCTCGTAATTTCTCTTGCCGTCGTTCTCGTAATTTCTCTTGCCGTCGTTCTCGTAATTTCTCTTGCCGTCGTTCTCGTAATTTCTCTTGCGTCGTTCTCGTAATTTCTCTTGCCGTCGTTCTCGTAATTTCTCTTCCGTCGTTCTCGTAATTTCTCTTCCCGTCGTCCTCGTAATTTCTCTTCCCGTCGTTCTCGTAATTTCTCTTGCCGTCGTTCTCGTAATTTCTCTTGCCGTCGTTCTCGTAATTTCTCCTGCCGTCGTTTCTCGTAATTTCTCTTGCGTCGTTCTCGTAATTTCTCTTGCCGTCGTTCTCGTAATTTCTCTTGCCGTCGTTCTCGTAATTTCTCTTGCCGTCGTTCTCGTAATTTCTCTTGCCGTCGTTCTCGTAATTTCTCTTCCCGTCGTCCTCGTAATTTCTCGTGCCGTCGTTCTCGTAATTTCTCTTGCCGTCGTTCTCGTAATTTCTCTTGCCCGTCGTTCTCGTAATTTCTCTTGCCGTCGTTCTCGTAATTTCTCTTGCCGTCGTTCTCGTAATTTCTCTTGCGTCGTTCTCGTAATTTCTCTTCCCGTCGTTCTCGTAATTTCTCTTGCCGTCGTTCTCGTAATTTCTCTTGCCGTCGTCCTCGTAATTTCTCTTCCAGTCGTTCTCGTAATTTCTCTTGCCGTCGTTCTCGTAATTTCTCTTGCCGTCGTTCTCGTAATTTCTCTTGCCGTCGTTCTCGTAATTTCTCTTGCCGTCGTTCTCGTAATTTCTCTTGCCGTCGTTCTCGTAATTTCTCTTCCCGTCGTTCTCGTATTTCTCTTCCCGTCGTTCTCGTAATTTCTCTTCCCGTCGTTCTCGTAATTTCTCTTCCCGTCGTTCTCGTAATTTCTCTTCCCGTCGTTCTCGTAATTTCTCTTGCCGTCGTTCTCGTAATTTCTCTTGCCGTCGTTCTCGTAATTTCTCTTGCCGTCGTTCTCGTAATTTCTCTTGCCGTCGTTCTCGTAATTTCTCTTGCCGTCGTTCTCGTAATTTCTCTTGCCGTCGTTCTCGTAATTTCTCTTGCCGTCGTTCTCGTAATTTTCTCTTCCCGTCGTTCTCGTAATTTCTCTTCCCGTCCGTTCTCGTAATTTCTCTTGCCGTCGTTCTCCTGCAGCTGTTTTCTCCTGCAGGTAATTCCCTCCTGCAGGTATTCCTCCTGCTGCTGTTTTCTCCTTCTACTGCCATCCTTCTCCTGCTGTCGTCGTTCTCCTCGTGCTGGTGTGGGCATCCTGCGGGTGTTGTTCAGGAGCTTCTTTTTGCATCGGCCTGCTGTTGCTGCAGCTGACACACAAATATATTAGTGCAACTACTACGCCGACTTCTTACCGCGCGTTGTCAGCCACACACAGACGCGTGATTATATGTACGTCGTTTGCTGCTGCTGCTGCTGTTGCTCTTGTTGCTCCTATTGCTTCTGTGACCTTTTGTTTGTGCGTGTGTGTGTGTGTGTGTGCGCGGCAATGCAGGGGCTCACGGCATGTGCATGCAGAAGAACATCCTCGCACTGCTGTCGGACTGTTTGCTTCTGCTTAGTGGTATACATTTCACTCCCTTTCCTGGGGGCTATTACTCGTACTACTCCAATTACTAGCTCTCCATTTCTTCTCCTCTATTTCTCTTCATATTTTCCTCCCTTTCTCCCTCTCAAACTCATACACACATACACACAAATATATATATATGTATACATATAAATATATACGATTCCATCGATCAGTATTACATTTGCATGTCGCTTCATGTGTCTCTTTGTATCACTCACACCTCTCTCCTACTAACTTTATGTCCTTCTAATAGAAGCTTCTCCATGACACATCCAGAAGGAAAAGCAATTTAAACCCTCGTTTAGTGCTGTATGATGCTACTACTTCTTTGGCTATGCTGCTGTTGCTGCTGCTGTTGCTGTTCCTGCTGCCGTTGCCGTTGCTGCTGCTGCTGTTGCTGCTTCTGTTGCTGTTGCTGTTGCTGCTGCTGCTGTTGCTATTGCTGCTGCTGCTGCTGTTGCTATTGCTGCTGCTGTTGCTATTGCTGCTGTTGTTGCTGCTGCTGCTGTTGCTGTTGCTGCTGCTGTTGCTATTGCTGCTGCTGTTGCTGCTGTTGTTGCTGCTGCTGCTGTTGCTGCTGCTGTTGCTATTGCTGCTGCTGTTGCTATTGCTGCTGCTGTTGCTATTGCTGCTGCTGTTGCTATTGCTGCTGCTGTTGCTATTGCTGCTGCTGTTGCTGCTGCTGCTGTTGCTGCTGCTGTTGCTGCTGCTGCTGCTGTTGCTATTGCTGCTGCTGTTGCTGCTACTGCTGTTGCTGCTATTGCTGCTGCTGCTGTTGCTGCTGCTGTTGCGCTGCTGCTGCTGTTGCTGTTGCTGATCTGCTGCTGTTGCTGCTATTGCTGCTGCTGCTGTTGCTGTTGCTGTTGCTGCTGCTGCTGTTGCAGCTGCTGTTGCTGTTGCTGTTGCTACTGTTGCTGTTGCTACTGTTGCTGTTGCTGCTGCTGCTATTGCTGCTGCTGCTGTTGCTGCTGCTGTTGCTGCTGCTGCTGTTGCTGCTGCTGTTGCTGCTGCTGCTGTTGCTGCTGCTGCTGTTGCTACTGTTGCTGTTGCTGCTGCTGCTGCTGTTGCTATTGTTGCTGCTGCTGCTGCTGCTGTTGCTATTGCTGCTGCTGCTGTTGCTGCTGCTGCTGTTGCTACTGTTGCTGCTGCTGCTGTTGCTACTGTTGCTGTTGCTGCTGCTGCTGTTTCTGTTGCTGCTGTTGCTGTTGCTGCTGTTGCTGTTGGCTGCTGTGCTGTGCTGCTGCTGCTGTTGCTGCTGCTGTTGCTGCTGCTGCTGTTGCTGCTGCTGCTGTTGCTGCTGCTGCTGTTGCTGCTGCTGCTGTTGCTGCTGCTGTTGCTGCTGGTTGTTGTTGCGGCTGCTGCTGTTGCTGTTGCTGCTGCTGCTGTTATTCTTGTTGATGCTGGTTTCTAACAGTCTCGTTCTCACTTCCATTCCTCTTGTTACACCCCTTTCCACCTTCTCTCATCCTTCTTATAATTAATGTTGTATATATGTCAGAGCCCCGTATTGCTTTCCTTTGTATATATGATCTACCGACCCCATATAAATGTTCTACCTGCGCGGGAGAAGCAGCAGAGGTACACATACTGCTCATAAGTGATAGTTAAATAGGAGTACGACTGTATCCAAGAAAAAATGAGCTGCTGTCAATAATCAATATATAAGGAGTCAAAGACAGCGCCATAGGCTGCTGACCAGACGTCTCAATGCACGTATACCTCCTCCTCTCCCTCCTCCTGCTGATGCTGCTGCTGCTGCTGTTACGAATATCTGCGTACTACTTCTACTGCTATGACCACTACCACTACTACTACTACTATCGTTACTAATACTAAATTTGCTATCATTGTCTTGGTAATATTATCATTATATTACAAATCTCTGTACTACTATTACTATATGAGAATTATTATACTATATATACTATGTTGCCATTACTGTATAACTATAATTATATTCCTATATTACTGTCACTATTTACTATATTCCTATTAGTAAAACCGTTACTACTACTACTACTGGTACAATTGCTGTTACTACTACTACTTCTACTACTACTGATACTATTACTGTTGCTACTACTACTGGTACTATTGCTATTACTAATACTACTACTACTACTGGTACAATTGCTGTTACTACTACTACTGCTCATACTACCACCAATACTACTGCCGTCACTACTGTTACTATTACTAGTACTATTTCTATTAATACTGCTACTACTATAAGAAGTAGAATTCCTAATAATACTACTACTACTTACACTATTACTACTACTATTACTTACTGTAGCTAATTACTACTACTATTGCTACTGCTTCATCCATAACTACTACTATCAATACTGCTATAACTACTACTACTATTATTACTACTGCTATTA
>NW_026701712.1:0-36452 GCF_030435755.1 Ochotona princeps
TTGTGAGAGCTAATTCAATCAAGGAAACACTGCATGTTGGTGAAGGGCATATTGAAGAAGGATCAGCCGAGTGGTTCTTGTGGGAGAACAACTCCATTTGGCTCACTAACTTCACACACCATCAGGCTTCCAAGCAGCTCTCAAGGAAACTCAGTTTTCACACTCTATGCTTAGTGCCCTTTGAGTGCATTATCTAGGAATGAACCTGGTAGAGCATCCACACAAACGAATGCTCCACATGCGGGTTTCACATGCCACCAACTCCACATTCACAGGCAACTTCAGCGCCACAGCCATTTTCAGATAGCCCTCAATGCAAAGGCTCTAGACGCAAATATTGGTGTGAGAGCTAATTCAATCAAGGAAACACTGCATGTTGGTGAAGGGCATATTGAAGAAGGATCAGCCGAGTGGATCTTGTGGGAGAACAACTCCATTTGGCTCACTAACTTCACACACCATCAGGCTTCCAAGCAGCTCTCAAGGAAACTCAGTTTTCACACTCTATGCTTAGTGCCCTTTGAGTGCATTATCTAGGAATGAACCTGGTAGAGCATCCCACACAAACGAATGCTCCACATGCGGGTTTCACATGCCACCAACTCCACATTCACAGGCAACTTCAGCGCCACAGCCGTTTTCAGATAGCCTCAATGCAAAGGCTCTAGACGCAAATATTGGTGTGAGAGCTAATTCAATCAAGGAAACACTGCATGTTGGTGAAGGGCATATTGAAGAAGGATCAGCCGAGTGGTTCTTGTGGGAGAACAACTCCATTTGGCTCACTAACTTCACACACCATCAGGCTTCCAAGCAGCTCTCAAGGAAACTCAGTTTTCACACTCTATGCTTAGTGCGCTTTGTATGCATAGGACTGAAATGAAGCTTGGTGAGCATCCCACACAAACGAATGCTCCACATGCGGGTTTCACATGCCACCAACTCCACATTGACAGGCAACTTCAGCGCCACAGCCATTTCAGATAGCCCTCAATGCAAAGGCTCTAGACGCAAATATTGGTGTGAGAGCTAATTCAATCAAGGAAACACTGCATGTTGGTGAAGGGCATATTGAAGAAGGATCAGCCGAGTGGTTCTTGTGGGAGAACAACTCCATTTGGCTCACTAACTTCACACACCATCAGGCTTCCAAGCAGCTCTCAAGGAAACTCAGTTTTCACACTCTATGCTTAGTGCCCTTTGTATGCCTAGGACTGAAATGAAACTTGGTGATCATCCCACAAAACGAATGCTCCACATGCGGGTTTCACATGCCACCAACTCCACATTCACAGGCAACTTCAGCGCACAGCCGTTTTCAGATAGCCCTCAATGCAAAGGCTCTAGACGCAAATATTGGTGTGAGAGCTAATTCAATCAAGGAAACACTGCATGTTGGTGAAGGGCATATTGAAGAAGGATCAGCCGAGTGGTTCTTGTGGGAGAACAACTCCATTTGGCTCACTAACTTCACACACCATCAGGCTTCCAAGCAGCTCTCAAGGAAACTCAGTTTTCACACTCTGCTTAGTGCCCTTTGAGTGCATTATCTAGGAATGAACCTGGTAGAGCATCCCACACAAACGAATGCTCCACATGCGGGTTTCACATGCCACCAACTCCACATTCACAGGCAACTTCAGCGCCACAGCCGTTTTCAGATAGCCCTGAATGCAAAGGCTCTAGACGCAAATATTGGTGTGAGAGCTAATTCAATCAAGGAAACACTGCATGTTGGTGAAGGGCATATTGAAGAAGGATCAGCAGAGTGGTTCTTGTGGGACAACAACTCCATTTGGCTCACTAACTTCACACACCATCAGGCTTCCAAGCAGCTCTCAAGGAAACTCAGTTTTCACACTCTATGCTTAGTGCCCTTTGTATGCTAGGACTGAAATGAAACTTGGTGATCATCCCACAAAAACGAATGCTCCACATGCGGGTTTCACATGCCACCAACTCCACATTCACAGGCAACTTCAGCGCCACAGCCGTTTTCAGATAGCCCTCAATGCAAAGGCTCTAGACGCAAATATTTGTGTGAGAGCTAATTCAATCAAGGAAACACTGCATGTTGGTGAAGGGCATATTGAAGAAGGATCAGCCGAGTGGATCTTGTGGGAGAACAACTCCATTTGGCGCACTAACTTCACACACCATCAGGCTTCCAAGCAGCTCTCAAGGAAACTCAGTTTTCACACTCTATGCTTAGTGCCCTTTGAGTGCATTATCTAGGAATGAACCTGGTAGAGCATCCCACACAAACGAATGCTCCACATGCGGGTTTCACATGCCACCAACTCCACATTCACAGGCAACTTCAGCGCCACAGCCGTTTTCAGATAGCCCTCAATGCAAAGGCTCTAGACGCAAATATTGGTGTGAGAGCTAATTCAATCAAGGAAACACTGCATGTTGGTGAAGGGCATATTGAAGAAGGATCAGCAGAGTGGTTCTTGTGGGACAACAACTCCATTTGGCTCACTAACTTCACACACCATCAGGCTTCCAAGCAGCTCTCAAGGAAACTCAGTTTTCACACTCTGCTTAGTGCCCTTTGAGTGCATTATCTAGGAATGAACCTGGTAGAGCATCCCACACAAACGAATGCTCCACATGCGGGTTTCACATGCCACCAACTCCACATTCACAGGCAACTTCAGCGCCACAGCCGTTTCAGATAGTTCTCAATGCAAAGGCTCTAGACGCAAATATTGGTGTGAGAGCTAATTCAATCAAGGAAACACTGCATGTTGGTGAAGGGCATATTGAAGAAGGATCAGCAGAGTGGTTCTTGTGGGAGAACAACTCCATTTGGCTCACTAACTTCACACACCATCAGGCTTCCAAGCAGCTCTCAAGGAAACTCAGTTTTCACACTCTATGCTTAGTGCCCTTTGTATGCCTAGGACTGAAATGAAACTTGGTGATCATCCCACAAAAACGAATGCTCCACATGCGGGTTTCACATGCCACCAACTCCACATTCACAGGCAACTTCAGCGCCACAGCCGTTTTCAGATAGCCCTCAATGCAAAGGCTCTAGACGCAAATATTGGTGTGAGAGCTAATTCAATCAAGGAAACACTGCATGTTGGTGAAGGGCATATTGAAGAAGGATCAGCCGAGTGGATCTTGTGGGAGAACAACTCCATTTGGCGCACTAACTTCACACACCATCAGGCTTCCAAGCAGCTCTCAAGGAAACTCAGTTTTCACACTCTATGCTTAGTGCCCTTTGACTGCATTATCTAGGAATGAACCTGGTAGAGCATCCCACACAAACGAATGCTCCACATGCGGGTTTCACATGCCACCAACTCCACATTCACAGGCAACTTCAGCGCCACAGCCGTTTTCAGATAGCCCTCAATGCAAAGGCTCTAGACGCAAATATTGGTGTGAGAGCTAATTCAATCAAGGAAACACTGCATGTTGGTGAAGGGCATATTGAAGAAGGATCAGCAGAGTGGTTCTTGTGGGACAACAACTCCATTGGCTCACTAACTTCACACACCATCAGGCTTCCAAGCAGCTCTCAAGGAAACTCAGTTTTCACACTCTGCTTAGTGCCCTTTGAGTGCATTATCTAGGAATGAACCTGGTAGAGCATCCCACACAAACGAATGCTCCACATGCGGGTTTCACATGCCACCAACTCCACATTCACAGGCAACTTCAGCGCCACAGCCATTTCAGATAGTTCTCAATGCAAAGGCTCTAGACGCAAATATTGGTGTGAGAGCTAATTCAATCAAGGAAACACTGCATGTTGGTGAAGGGCATATTGAAGAAGGATCAGCCGAGTGGTTCTTGTGGGAGAACAACTCCATTTGGCTCACTAACTTCACACACCATCAGGCTTCCAAGCAGCTCTCAAGGAAACTCAGTTTTCACACTCTGCTTAGTGCCCTTTGAGTGCATTATCTAGGAATGAACCTGGTAGAGCATCCCACACAAACGAATGCTCCACATGCGGGTTTCACATGCCACCAACTCCTCATTCACAGGCAACTTCAGCGCCACAGCCGTTTTCAGATAGCCCTCAATGCAAAGGCTCTAGACGCAAATATTGGTGTGAGAGCTAATTCAATCAAGGAAACACTGCATGTTGGTGAAGGGCATATTGAAGAAGGATCAGCCGAGTGGTTCTTGTGGGAGAACAACTCCATTTGGCTCACTAACTTCACACACCATCAGGCTTCCAAGCAGCTCTCAAGGAAACTCAGTTTTCACACTCTATGCTTAGTGCCCTTTGAGTGCATTATCTAGGAATGAACCTGGTAGAGCATTCCACACAAACGAATGCTCCACATGCCGGTTTCACATGCCACCAACTCCACATTCACAGGCAACTTCAGCGCCACAGCCGTTTTCAGATAGCCCTCAATGCAAAGGCTCTAGACGCAAATATTGGTGTGAGAGCTAATTCAATCAAGGAAACACTGCATGTTGGTGAAGGGCATATTGAAGAAGGATCAGCAAAGTGGATCCTGCGGGAGAACAACTCCATTTGGCTCACTAACTTCACACACCATCAGGCTTCCAAGTAGCTCTCAAGGAAACTCAGATTTCACAATCTATGCTTAGTGCCCTTTGAGTGCATTATCTAGGAATGAACCTGGTAGAGCATCCCACACAAACGAATGCTCCACATGCGGGTTTCACATGCCAGCAACTCCACATTTTCAGGCAACTTCAGCGCCACAGCCGTTTTCAGATAGCCCTCAAGGCAAAGGCTCTAGATGCAAATATTGGTGTGAGAGCTAATTCAATCAAGGAGACACTGCATGTTGGTGAAGGGCATATTGAAGAAGGATCAGCCGAGTGGTTCTTGTGGGAGAACAACTCCATTTGGCTCACTAACTTCACACACCATCAGGCTTCCAAGCAGCTCTCAAGGAAACTCAGTTTTCACACTCTATACTTAGTGCCCTTTGAGTGCATTATCTAGGAATGAACCTGGTAGAGCATCCCACACAAACGAATGCTCCACATGCGGGTTTCACATGCCACCAACTCCACATTCACAGGCAACTTCAGCGCCATAGCCGTTTTCAGATATCCCTCAATGCAAAGGCTCTAGACGCAAATATTGGTGTGAGAGCTAATTCAATCAAGGAAACACTGCATGTTGGTGAAGGGCATATTGAAGAAGGATCAGCCGAGTGGTTCTTGTGGGAGAACAACTCCATTTGGCTCACTAACTTCACACACCATCAGGCTTCCAAGCAGCTCTCAAGGAAACTCAGTTTTCACACCCTATGCTTAGTGCCCTTTGTGTGCCTAGGACTGAAATGAAACTTGGCGAGGATCCCACACAAATGAATGCTCCACATGCGGGTTTCACATGCCACCAACTCCACATTCACAGGCAACTTCAGCGCCACAGCCGTTTTCAGATAGCTCTCAATGCAAAGGCTCTAGACGCAAATATTGGTGTGAGAGCTAATTCAATCAAGGAAACACTGCATGTTGGTGAAGGGCATATTGAAGAAGGATCAGCTGAGTGGTTCTTGTGGGAGAACAACTCCATTTGGCTCACTAACTTCACACACCATTAGGCTTCCAAGCAGCTCTCAAGGAAACTCAGTTGTCACACCCTATGCTTAGTGCCCTTTGTGTGCCTAGGACTGAAATGAAACTTGGCGAGGATCCCACACAAACGAATGCTCCACATGCGGGTTTCACATGCCACCAAGTCCACATTCACAGGCAACTTCAGCGCCACAGCCGTTTTCAGATAGCCCTCAAGGCAAAGGCTCTAGATGCAAATATTGGTGTGAGAGCTAATTCAATCAAGGAAACACTGCATGTTGGTGAAGGGCATATTGAAGAAGGATCAGCCGAGTGGTTCTTGTGGGAGAACAACTCCATTTGGCTCACTAACTTCACACACCATCAGGCTTCCAAGCAGCTCTCAAGGAAACTCCGTTTTCACACTCTATACTTAGTGCCCTTTGAGTGCATTATCTAGGAATGAACCTGGTAGAGCATCCCACACAAACGAATGCTCCAAATGCGGGTTTCACATGCCACCAACTCCACATTCACAGGCAACTTCAGCGCCACAGCCGTTTTCAGATAGCCCTGAATGCAAAGGCTCTAGACGCAAATATTGGTGTGAGAGCTAATTCAATCAAGGAAACACTGCATGTTGGTGAAGGGCATATTGAAGAAGGATCAGCCGAGTGGTTCTTGTGGGAGAACAACTCCATTTGGCTCACTAACTTCATACACCATCAGGCTTCCAAGCAGCTCTCAAGGAAACTCAGTTTTCACACTCTATGCTTAGTGCCCTTTGAGTGCATTATATAGGAATGAACCTGGTAGAGCATCCCACACAAACGAATGCTCCACATGCGGGTTTCACATGCCACCAACTCCACATTCACAGGCAACTTCAGCGCCACAGCCGTTTTCAGATAGCCCTCAATGCAAAGGCTCTAGACGCAAATATTGGTGTGAGAGCTAATTCAATCAAGGAAACACTGCATGTTGGTGAAGGGCATATTGAAGAAGGATCAGCCGAGTGGTTCTTGTGGAGAACAACTCCATTTGGCTCACTAACTTCACACACCATCAGGCTTCCAGGCAGCTCTCAAGGAAACTCAGTTTTCAAACTCTATGCTTAGTGCCCTTTGTGTGCCTAGGACAGAAATGAAGCTTGGTGAGGATCCCACACAAACGAATGCTCCACATGCGGGTTTCACATGGCACCAACTCCACATTCACAGGCAACTTCAGCGCCACAGCCATTTTCAGATAGCCCTCAATGCAAAGGCTCTAGACGCAAATATTGGTGTGAGAGCTAATTCAATCAAGGGAACACTGCATGTTGGTGAATGGCATATTAAAGAAGGATCAGCCGAGTGGTTCTTGTGGGAGAACAACTCCATTTGGCTCACTAACTTCACACACCATCAGGCTTCCAAGCAGCTCTCAAGGAAACTCAGTTTTCACACCCTTGGCTTAGTGCCCTTTGTGTGCCTAGGACTGAAATGAAACTTGGCGAGGATCCCACACAAACAAATGCTCCACATGCGGGTTTCACATGCCACCAACTCCACATTTTCAGGCAACTTCAGCGCCACAGCCGTTTTCAGATAGCTCTCAATGCAAAGGCTCTAGACGCAAATATTGGTGTGAGAGCTAATTCAATCAAGGAAACACTGCATGTTGGTGAAGGGCATATTGAAGAAGGATCAGCCGAGTGGTTCTTGTGGAGAACAACTCCATTTGGCTCACTAACTTCACACACCATCAGGCTTCCAAGCAGCTCTCAAGGAAACTCAGTTGCCACACCCTATGCTTAGTGCCCTTTGTGTGACTAGGACTGAAATGAACCTTGGCGAGGATCCCACACAAACGAATGCTCCACATGCGGGTTTCACATGCCACCAAGTCCACATTCACTGGCAACTTCAGCGCCACAGCCGTTTTCAGATAGCCCTCAAGGCAAAGGCTCTAGATGCAAATATTGGTGTGAGAACTAATTCAATCAAGGAGACACTGCATGTTGGTGAAGGGCATATTGAAGAAGGATCAGCCGAGTGGTTCTTGTGGGAGAACAACTCCATTTGCCTCACTAACTTCACACACCATCAGGCTTCCAAGCAGCTCTCAAGGAAACTCAGTTTTCACACTCTATACTTAGTGCCCTTTGAGTGCATTATCTAGGAATGAACCTGGTAGAGCATCCCACACAAACGAATGCTCCACATGCGGGTTTCACATGCCACCAACTCACATTCACAGGCAACTTCAGCGCCACAGCCGTTTTCAGATAGCCCTCAATGCAAAGGCTCTAGACGCAAATATTGGTGTGAGAGCTAATTCAATCAAGGGAACACTGCATGTTGGTGACGGGCATACTGAAGAAGGATCAGCCGAGTGGATTCTGTGGGAGAACAACTCCATTTGGCTCACTAACTTCACACACCATCAGGCTTCCAAGCAGCTCTCAAGGAAACTCAGTTGTCACACCTATGCTTAGTGTCCTTTGTGTGCCTAGGACTGAAATGAAACTTGGCGAGGATCCCACACAAACGAATGCTCCACATGCGGGTTTCACATGCCACCAACTCCACATTCACAGGCAACTTCAGCGCCACAGCCGTTTTCAGATAGCCCTCAATGCAAAGGCTCTAGACGCAAATATTGGTGTGAGAGCTAATTCAATCAAGGAAACACTGCATGTTGGTGAAGGGCATATTGAAGAAGGATCAGCCGAGTGGTTCTTGTGGGAGAACAACTCCATTTGGCTCAGTAACTTCACACACCATCAGGCTTCCAAGCAGCTCTCAAGGAAACTCAGTTTTCACACCCTATGCTTAGTGCCCTTTGTGTGCCTAGGACTGAAATGAAACTTTGCGAGGATCCCACACAAATGAATGCTCCACATGCGGGTTTCACATGCCACCAACTCCACATTCACAGGCAACTTCAGCGCCACAGCCGTTTTCAGATAGCTCTCAATGCAAAGGCTCTAGACGCAAATATTGTTGTGAGAGCTAATTCAATCAAGGAAACACTGCATGTTGGTGAAGGGCATATTGAAGAAGGATCAGCCGAGTGGTTCTTGTGGAGAACAACTCCATTTGGCTCACTAACTTCACACACCATCAGGCTTCCAAGCAGCTCTCAAGGAAACTCAGTTGTCACACCCTATGCTTAGTGCCCTTTGTGTGCCTAGGACTGAAATGTACCTTGGCGAGGATCCCACACAAACGAATGCTCCACATGCGGGTTTCACATGCCACCAAGTCCACATTCACAGGCAACTTCAGCGCCACAGCTGTTTTCAGATAGCCCTCAAGGCAAAGGCTCTAGATGCAAATATTGGTGTGAGAGCTAATTCAATCAAGGAGACACTGCATGTTGGTGAAGGGCATATAGAAGAAGGATCAGCCGAGTGGTTCTTGTGGGAGAACAACTCCATTTGGCTCACTAACTTCACACACCATCAGGCTTCCAAGCAGCTCTCAAGGAAACTCAGTTTTCACACTCTATACTTAGTGCCCTTTGAGTGCATTATCTAGGAATGAACCTGGTAGAGCATCCCACACAAACGAATGCTCCACATGCGGGTTTCACATGCCAGCAACTCCACATTCACAGGCAACTTCAGCGCCACAGCCATTTTCAGATAGCCCTCAATGCAAAGGCTCTAGACGCAAATATTGGTGTGAGAGCTAATTCAATCAAGGAAACACTGCATGTTGGTGACGGGCATACTGAAGAAGGATCAGTGGAGTGGATTCTGTGGGAGAACAACTCCATTTGGCTCACTAACTTCACACACCATCAGGCTTCCAAGCAGCTCTCAAGGAAACTCAGTTGTCACACCCTAGGCTTAGTGCCCTTTGTGTGCCTAGGACTGAAATGAAACTTGGCGAGGATCCCACACAAATGAATGCTCCACATGCGGGATTCACATGCCACCAACTCCACATTTTCAGGCAACTTCAGCGCCACAGCCGTTTTCAGATAGCTCTCAATGCAAAGGCTCTAGACGCAATATTGTTGTGAGAGCTAATTCAATCAAGGAAACACTGCATGTTGGTGAAGGGCATATTGAAGAAGGATCAGTCGAGTGGTTCTTGTGGAGAACAAATCCATTTGGCTCACTAACTTCACACACCATCAGGCTTCCAAGCAGCTCTCAAGGAAACTCAGTTGTCACACCCTATGCTTAGTGCCCTTTGTGTGCCTAGGACTGAAATGAACCTTGGCGAGGATCCCACACAAACGAATGCTCCACATGCGGGTTTCACATGCCACCAAGTCCACATTCACAGGCAACTTCAGCGCCACAGCCGTTTTCAGATAGCCCTCAAGGCAAAGGCTCTAGATGCAAATATTGGTGTGAGAGCTAATTCAATCAAGGAGACACTGCATGTTGGTGAAGGGCATATTGAAGAAGGATCAGCCGAGTGGTTCTTGTGGGAGAACAACTCCATTTGGCTCACTAACTTCACACACCATCAGGCTTCCAAGCAGCTCTCAAGGAAACTCAGTTTTCACACTCTATACTTAGTGCCCTTTGAGTGCATTATCTAGGAATGAACCTGGTAGAGCATCCACACAAACGAATGCTCCACATGCGGGTTTCACATGCCAGCAACTCCACATTCACAGGCAACTTCAGCGCCACAGCCGTTTCAGATAGCCCTCAATGCAAAGGCTCTAGACGCAAATATTGGTGTGAGAGCTAATTCAATCAAGGGAACACTGCATGTTGGTGACGGGCATACTGAAGAAGGATCAGCGGAGTGGATTCTGTGGGAGAACAACTCCATTTGGCTCACTAACTTCACACACCATCAGGCTTCCAAGCAGCTCTCAAGGAAACTCAGTTGTCACACCCTATGCTTAGTGCCCTTTGTGTGCCTAGGACTGAAATGAAACTTGGCGAGGATCCCACACAAACGAATGCTCCACATGCGGGTTTCACATGCCACCAACTCCACATTCACAGGCAACTTCAGCGCCACAGCCGTTTTCAGATAGCCCTCAATGCAAAGGCTCTAGACGCAAATATTGGTGTGAGAGCTAATTCAATCAAGGAAACACTGCATGTTGGTGAAGGGCATATTGAAGAAGGATCAGCCGAGTGGTTCTTGTGGGAGAACAACTCCATTTGGCTCAGTAACTTCACACACCATCAGGCTTCCAAGCAGCTCTCAAGGAAACTCAGTTTTCACACTCTATGCTTACTGCCCTTTGTGTGCCTAGGACTGAAATGAAACTTTGCGAGGATCCCACACAAATGAATGCTCCACATGCGGGTTTCACATGCCACCAACTCCACATTCACAGGCAACTTCAGCGCCACAGCCGTTTTCAGATAGCTCTCAATGCAAAGGCTCTAGACGCAAATATTGGTGTGAGAGCTAATTCAATCAAGGAAACACTGCATGTTGGTGAAGGGCATATTGAAGAAGGATCAGCCGAGTGGTTCTTGTGGGAGAACAACTCCATTTGGCTCACTAACTTCACACACCATCAGGCTTCCAAGCAGCTCTCAAGGAAACTCAGTTTTCACACTCTATGCTTAGTGCCCTTTGAGTGCATTATCTAGGAATGAACCTGGTAGAGCATCCCACACAAACGAATGCTCCACATGCGGGTTTCACATGGCACCAACTCCACATTCACAGGCAACTTCAGCGCCACAGCCATTTTCAGATAGCCCTCAATGCAAAGGCTCTAGTCGCAAATACTGGTGTGAGAGCTAATTCAATCAAGGAAACACTGCATGTTGGTGAATGGCATATTGAAGAAGGATCAGCAAAGTGGATTCTGTGGGAGAACAACTCCATTTGGCTCACTAACTTCACACACCATCAGGCTTCCAAGCAGCTCTCAAGGAAACTCAGTTTTCACACTCTATGCTTACTGCCCTTTGAGTGCATTATCTAGGAATGAACTGGTAGAGCATGCCACACAAACGAATGCTCCACATGCGGGTTTCACATGCCACCAACTCCACATTCACAGGCAACTTCAGCGCCACAGCCGTTTTCAGATAGCCCTCAATGCAAAGGCTCTAGACGCAAATATTGGTGTGAGAGCTAATTCAATCAAGGAAACACTGCATGTTGGTGAAGGGCATATTGAAGAAGGATCAGCCGAGTGGTTCTTGTGGGAGAACAACTCCATTTGGCTCACTAACTTCACACACCATCAGGCTTCCAAGCAGCTCTCAAGGAAACTCAGTTTTCACACTCTATGCTTAGTGCCCTTTGTGTGCAGGGACTGAAATGAAACTTGGCGAGGATCCCACAAAAACGAAAGCTCCACATGCGGGTTTCACATGCCACCAACTCCACATTCACAGGCAACTTCAGCGCCACAGCCATTTTCAGATAGCCCTCAATGCAAAGGCTCTAGACGCAAATATTGGTGTGAGAGCTAATTCAATCAAGGAAACACTGCATGTTGGTGAAGGGCATATTGAAGAAGGATCAGCCGAGTGGTTCTTGTGGGAGAACAACTCCATTTGGCTCACTAACTTCACACACCATCAGGCTTCCAAGCAGCTCTCAAGGAAACTCAGTTTTCACACTCTATGCTTAGTGCCCTTTGAGTACATTATCTAGGAATGAACCTGGTAGAGCATCCCACACAAACGAATGCTCCACATGCGGGTTTCACATGCCACCAACTCCACATTCACAGGCACCTTCAGCGCCACAGCCGTTTTCAATAGCCCTCAATGCAAAGGCTCTAGACGCAAATATTGTGTGAGAGCTAATTCAATCAAGGAAACACTGCATGTTGGTGAAGGGCATATTGAAGAAGGATCAGCCGAGTGGTTCTTGTGGGAGAACAACTCCATTTGGCTCACTAACTTCACACACCATCAGGCTTCCAAGCAGCTCTCAAGGAAACTCAGTTTTCACACTCTATGCTTAGTGCCCTTTGAGTGCATTATCTAGGAATGAACCTGGTAGAGCATCCCACACAAACGAATGCTCCACATGCGGGTTTCACATGCCACCAACTCCACATTCACAGGCAACTTCAGCGCCACAGCCGTTTTCAGATAGCCCTCAATGCAAAGGCTCTAGACGCAAATATTGGTGTGAGAGCTAATTCAATCAAGGAAACACTGCATGTTGGTGAAGGGCATATTGAAGAAGGATCAGCCGAGTGGTTCTTGTGGGAGAACAACTCCATTTGGCTCACTAACTTCACACACCATCAGGCTTCCAAGCAGCTCTCAAGGAAACTCAGTTTTCAAACTCTATGCTTAGTGCCCTTTGTGTGCCTAGGACAGAAAAGAAGCTTGGTGAGGATCCTACACAAACGAATGCTCCACATGCGGGTTTCACATGCCACCAACTCCACATTCACAGGCAACTTCAGCGCCACAGCCGTTTTCAGATAGCCCTGAATGCAAAGGCTCTAGACGCAAATATTGGTGTGAGAGCTAATTCAATCAAGGAACACTGCATGTTGGTGAAGGGCATATTGAAGAAGGATCAGCCGAGTGGTTCTTGTGGAGAACAACTCCATTTGGCTCAGTAACTTCACACACCATCAGGCTTCCAAGCAGCTCTCAATTAAACTCAGTTTTCACACTCTATGCTTAGTGCCCTTTGAGTGCATTATATAGGAATGAACCTGGTAGAGCATCCCACACAAACGAATGCTCCACATGCGGGTTTCACATGCCACCAACTCCACATTCACAGGCAACTTCAGCGCCACAGCCGTTTTCAGATAGCCCTCAAGGCAAAGGCTCTAGATGCAAATATTGGTGTGAGAGCTAATTCAATCAAGGAGACACTGCATGTTGGTGAAGGGCATATTGAAGAAGGATCAGCCGAGTGGTTCTTGTGGGAGAACAACTCCATTTGGCTCACTAACTTCACACACCATCAGGCTTCCAAGCAGCTCTCAAGGAAACTCAGTTTTCACACTCTATACTTAGTGCCCTTTGAGTGCATTATCTAGGAATGAACCTGGTAGAGCATCCCACACAAACGAATGCTCCACATGCGGGTTTCACATGCCAGCAACTCCACATTCACAGGCAACTTCAGCGCCACAGCCATTTTCAGATAGCCCTCAATGCAAAGGCTCTAGACGCAAATATTGGTGTGAGAGCTAATTCAATCAAGGGAACACTGCATGTTGGTGACGGGCATACTGAAGAAGGATCAGCGGAGTGGATTCTGTGGGAGAACAACTCCATTTGGCTCACTAACTTCACACACCATCAGGCTTCCAAGCAGCTCTCAAGGAAACTCAGTTGTCACACCCTATGCTTAGTGCCCTTTGTGTGCCTAGGACTGAAATGAAACTTGGCGAGGATCCCACACAAATGAATGCTCCACATGCGGGTTTCACATGCCACCAACTCCACATTTTCAGGCAACTTCAGCGCCACAGCCGTTTTCAGATAGCTCTCAATGCAAAGGCTCTAGACGCAAATATTGTTGTGAGAGCTAATTCAATCAAGGAAACACTGCATGTTGGTGAAGGGCATATTGAAGAAGGATCAGCCGAGTGGTTCTTGTGGGAGAACAAATCCATTTGGCTCACTAACTTCACACACCATCAGGCTTCCAAGCAGCTCTCAAGGAAACTCAGTTGTCACACCCTATGCTTAGTGCCCTTTGTGTGCCTAGGACTGAAATGAACCTTGGCGAGGATCCCACACAAACGAATGCTCCACATGCGGGTTTCACATGCCACCAACTCCACATTCACAGGCAACTTCAGCGCCACAGCCGTTTTCAGATAGCCCTCAAGGCAAAGGCTCTAGATGCAAATATTGGTGTGAGAGCTAATTCAATCAAGGAGACACTGCATGTTGGTGAAGGGCATATTGAAGAAGGATCAGCCGAGTGGTTCTTGTGGGAGAACAACTCATTTGGCTCACTAACTTCACACACCATCAGGCTTCCAAGCAGCTCTCAAGGAAACTCAGTTTTCACACTCTATACTTAGTGCCCTTGAGTGCATTATCTAGGAATGAACCTGGTAGAGCATCCCACACAAACGAATGCTCCAAATGCGGGTTTCACATGCCACCAACTCCACATTCACAGGCAACTTCAGCGCCACAGCCGTTTTCAGATAGCCCTGAATGCAAAGGCTCTAGACGCAAATATTGGTGTGAGAGCTAATTCAATCAAGGAAACACTGCATGTTGGTGAAGGGCATATTGAAGAAGGATCAGCCGAGTGGTTCTTGTGGGAGAACAACTCCATTTGGCTCACTAACTTCACACACCATCAGGCTTCCAAGCAGCTCTCAAGGAAACTCAGTTTTCACACTCTATGCTTAGTGCCCTTTGAGTGCATTATCTAGGAATGAACCTGGTAGAGCATCCCACACAAACGAATGCTCCACATGCGGGTTTCACATGCACCAACTCCACATTCACAGGCAACTTCAGCGTCACAGCCGTTTTCAGATAGCCCTCAATGCAAAGGGCTCTAGACGCAAATATTGGTGTGAGAGCTAATTCAATCAAGGGAACACTGCATGTTGGTGACGGGCATACTGAAGAAGGATCAGCCGAGTGGATTCTGTGGAGAACAACTCCATTTGGCTCACTAACTTCACACACCATCAGGCTTCCAAGCAGCTCTCAAGGAAACTCAGTTGTCACACCCTATGCTTAGTGTCCTTTGTGTGCCTAGGACTGAAATGAAACTTGGCGAGGATCCCACACAAACGAATGCTCCACATGCGGGTTTCACATGCCACCAACTCCACATTCACAGGCAACTTCAGCGCCACAGCCGTTTTCAGATAGCCCTCAATGCAAAGGCTCTAGACGCAAATATTGGTGTGAGAGCTAATTCAATCAAGGAAACACTGCATGTTGGTGAAGGGCATATTGAAGAAGGATCAGCCGAGTGGTTCTTGTGGGAGAACAACTCCATTTGGCTCAGTAACTTCACACACCATCAGGCTTCCAAGCAGCTCTCAAGGAAACTCAGTTTTCACACCCTATGCTTAGTGCCCTTTGTGTGCCTAGGACTGAAATGAAACTTTGCGAGGATCCCACACAAATGAATGCTCCACATGCGGGTTTCACATGCCACCAACTCCACATTCACAGGCAACTTCAGCGCCACAGCCGTTTTCAGATAGCTCTCAATGCAAAGGCTCTAGACGCAAATATTGGTGTGAGAGCTAATTCAATCAAGGAAACACTGCATGTTGGTGAAGGGCATATTGAAGAAGGATCAGCAGATCAGCCGAGTGGATCTTGTGGGAGAACAACTCCATTTGGCTCACTAACTTCACACACCATCAGGCTTCCAAGCAGCTCTCAAGGAAACTCAGTTTTCACACCCTATGCTTAGTGCCCTTTGTGTGCCTAGGACTGAAATGAAAATTGGCGAGGATCCCACACAAACAAATGCTCCACATGCGGGTTTCACATGCCACCAACTCCACATTTTCAGGCAACTTCAGCGCCACAGCCGTTTTCAGATAGCCCTCAAGGCAAAGGCTCTAGATGCAAATATTGGTGTGAGAGCTAATTCAATCAAGGAGACACTGCATGTTGGTGAAGGGCATATTGAAGAAGGATCAGCCGAGTGGTTCTTGTGGGAGAACAACTCCATTTGGCTCACTAACTTCACACACCATCAGGCTTCCAAGCAGCTCTCAAGGAAACTCAGTTTTCACACTCTATACTTAGTGCCCTTTGAGTGCATTATCTAGGAATGAACCTGGTAGAGCATCCCACACAAACGAATGCTCCACATGCGGGTTTCACATGCCAGCAACTCCACATTCACAGGCAACTTCAGCGCCACAGCCATTTTCAGATAGCCCTCAATGCAAAGGCTCTAGACGCAAATATTGGTGTGAGAGCTAATTCAATCAAGGGAACACTGCATGTTGGTGACGGGCATACTGAAGAAGGATCAGCGGAGTGGATTCTGTGGGAGAACAACTCCATTTGGCTCACTAACTTCACACACCATCAGGCTTCCAAGCAGCTCTCAAGGAAACTCAGTTGTCACACCCTATGCTTAGTGCCCTTTGTGTGCCTAGGACTGAAATGAAACTTGGCGAGGATCCCACACAAATGAATGCTCCACATGCGGGTTTCACATGCCACCAACTCCACATTTTCAGGCAACTTCAGCGCCACAGCCGTTTTCAGATAGCTCTCAATGCAAAGGCTCTAGACGCAAATATTGGTGTGAGAGCTAATTCAATCAAGGAAACACTGCATGTTGGTGAAGGGCATATTGAAGAAGGATCAGCCGAGTGGTTCTTGTGGGAGAACAAATCCATTTGGCTCACTAACTTCACACACCATCAGGCTTCCAAGCAGCTCTCAAGGAAACTCAGTTGTCACACCCTATGCTTAGTGCCCTTTGTGTGCCTAGGACTGAAATGAACCTTGGCGAGGATCCCACACAAACGAATGCTCCACATGCGGGTTTCACATGCCACCAAGTCCACATTCACAGGCAACTTCAGCGCCACAGCCGTTTTCAGATAGCCCTCAAGGCAAAGGCTCTAGATGCAAATATTGGTGTGAGAGCTAATTCAATCAAGGAGACACTGCATGTTGGTGAAGGGCATATTGAAGAAGGATCAGCCGAGTGGTTCTTGTGGGAGAACAACTCCATTTGGCTCACTAACTTCACACACCATCAGGCTTCCAAGCAGCTCTCAAGGAAACTCAGTTTTCACACTCTATACTTAGTGCCCTTTGAGTGCATTATCTAGGAATGAACCTGGTAGAGCATCCCACACAAACGAATGCTCCACATGCGGGTTTCACATGCCAGCAACTCCACATTCACAGGCAACTTCAGCGCCACAGCCGTTTTCAGATAGCCCTCAAGGCAAAGGCTCTAGATGCAAATATTGGTGTGAGAGCTAATTCAATCAAGGAGACACTGCATGTTGGTGAAGGGCATATTGAAGAAGGATCAGCCGAGTGGTTCTTGTGGGAGAACAACTCCATTTGGCTCACTAACTTCACACACCATCAGGCTTCCAAGCAGCTCTCAAGGAAACTCAGTTTTCACACTCTATACTTAGTGCCCTTTGAGTGCATTATCTAGGAATGAACCTGGTAGAGCATCCCACACAAACGAATGCTCCACATGCGGGTTTCACATGCCAGCAACTCCACATTCACAGGCAACTTCAGCGCCACAGCCATTTTCAGATAGCCCTCAATGCAAAGGCTCTAGACGCAAATATTGGTGTGAGAGCTAATTCAATCAAGGGAACACTGCATGTTGGTGACGGGCATACTGAAGAAGGATCAGCGGAGTGGATTCTGTGGGAGAACAACTCCATTTGGCTCACTAACTTCACACACCATCAGGCTTCCAAGCAGCTCTCAAGGAAACTCAGTTGTCACACTCTATGCTTAGTGCCCTTTGTGTGCCTAGGACTGAAATGAACCTTGGCGATGATCCCACACAAACGAATGCTCCACATGCGGGTTTCACATGCCACCAACTCCACATTCACAGGCAACTTCAGCGCCACAGCCGTTTTCAGATAGCCCTCAAGGCAAAGGCTCTAGATGCAAATATTGGTGTGAGAGCTAATTCAATCAAGGAGACACTGCATGTTGGTGAAGGGCATATTGAAGAAGGATCAGCCGAGTGGTTCTTGTGGGAGAACAACTCCATTTGGCTCACTAATTTCACACACCATCAGGCTTCCAAGCAGCTCTCAAGGAAACTCAGTTTTCACACTCTATACTTAGTGCCCTTTGAGTGCATTATCTAGGAATGAACCTGGTAGAGCATCCCACACAAACGAATGCTCCAAATGCGGGTTTCACATGCCACCAACTCCACATTCACAGGCAACTTCAGCGCCACAGCCGTTTTCAGATAGCCCTGAATGCAAAGGCTCTAGACGCAAATATTGGTGTGAGAGCTAATTCAATCAAGGAAACACTGCATGTTGGTGAAGGGCATATTGAAGAAGGATCAGCCGAGTGGTTCTTGTGGGAGAACAACTCCATTTGGCTCACTAACTTCACACACCATCAGGCTTCCAAGCAGCTCTCAAGGAAACTCAGTTTTCACACTCTATGCTTAGTGCCCTTTGAGTGCATTATATAGGAATGAACCTGGTAGAGCATCCCACACAAACGAATGTTCCACATGCGGGTTTCACATGCCACCAACTCCACATTCACAGGCAACTTCAGCGCCACAGCCGTTTTCAGATAGCCCTCAATGCAAAGGCTCTAGACGCAAATATTGGTGTGAGAGCTAATTCAATCAAGGGAACACTGCATGTTGGTGACGGGCATACTGAAGAAGGATCAGCCGAGTGGATTCTGTGGGAGAACAACTCCATTTGGCTCACTAACTTCACACACCATCAGGCTTCCAAGCAGCTCTCAAGGAAACTCAGTTGTCACACTCTATGCTTAGTGTCCTTTGTGTGCCTAGGACTGAAATGAAACTTGGCGAGGATCCCACACAAACGAATGCTCCACATGCGGGTTTCACATGCCACCAACTCCACATTCACAGGCAACTTCAGCGCCACAGCCGTTTTCAGATAGCCCTCAATGCAAAGGCTCTAGACGCAAATATTGGTGTGAGAGCTAATTCAATCAAGGAAACACTGCATGTTGGTGAAGGGCATATTGAAGAAGGATCAGCCGAGTGGTTCTTGTGGGAGAACAACTCCATTTGGCTCAGTAACTTCACACACCATCAGGCTTCCAAGCAGCTCTCAAGGAAACTCAGTTTTCACACCCTATGCTTAGTGCCCTTTGTGTGCCTAGGACTGAAATGAAACTTTGCGAGGATCCCACACAAATGAATGCTCCACATGCGGGTTTCACATGCCACCAACTCCACATTCACAGGCAACTTCAGCGCCACAGCCGTTTTCAGATAGCTCTCAATGCAAAGGCTCTAGACGCAAATATTGATGTGAGAGCTAATTCAATCAAGGAAACACTGCATGTTGGTGAAGGGCATATTGAAGAAGGATCAGCCGAGTGGATCTTGTGGGAGAACAACTCCATTTGGCTCACTAACTTCACACACCATCAGGCTTCCAAGCAGCTCTCAAGGAAACTCAGTTTTCACACCCTATGCTTAGTGCCCTTTGTGTGCCTAGGACTGAAATGAAAATTGGCGAGGATCCCACACAAACAAATGCTCCACATGCGGGTTTCACATGCCACCAACTCCACATTTTCAGGCAACTTCAGCGCCACAGCCGTTTTCAGATAGCCCTCAAGGCAAAGGCTCTAGATGCAAATATTGGTGTGAGAGCTAATTCAATCAAGGAGACACTGCATGTTGGTGAAGGGCATATTGAAGAAGGATCAGCCGAGTGGTTCTTGTGGGAGAACAACTCCATTTGGCTCACTAACTTCACACACCATCAGGCTTCCAAGCAGCTCTCAAGGAAACTCAGTTTTCACACTCTATACTTAGTGCCCTTTGAGTGCATTATCTAGGAATGAACCTGGTAGAGCATCCCACACAAACGAATGCTCCACATGCGGGTTTCACATGCCAGCAACTCCACATTCACAGGCAACTTCAGAGCCACAGCCATTTTCAGATAGCCCTCAATGCAAAGGCTCTAGACGCAAATATTGGTGTGAGAGCTAATTCAATCAAGGGAACACTGCATGTTGGTGACGGGCATACTGAAGAAGGATCAGCGGAGTGGATTCTGTGGGAGAACAACTCCATTTGGCTCACTAACTTCACACACCATCAGGCTTCCAAGCAGCTCTCAAGGAAACTCAGTTGTCACACCCTATGCTTAGTGCCCTTTGTGTGCCTAGGACTGAAATGAAACTTGGCGAGGATCCCACACAAATGAATGCTCCACATGCGGGTTTCACATGCCACCAACTCCACATTCACAGGCAACTTCAGCGCCACAGCCGTTTTCAGATAGCTCTCAATGCAAAGGCTCTAGACGCAAATATTGTTGTGAGAGCTAATTCAATCAAGGAAACACTGCATGTTGGTGAAGGGCATATTGAAGAAGGATCAGCCGAGTGGTTCTTGTGGGAGAACAAATCCATTTGGCTCACTAACTTCACACACCATCAGGCTTCCAAGCAGCTCTCAAGGAAACTCAGTTGTCACACCCTATGCTTAGTGCCCTTTGTGTGCCTAGGACTGAAATGAACCTTGGCGAGGATCCCACACAAACGAATGCTCCACATGCGGGTTTCACATGCCACCAAGTCCACATTCACAGGCAACTTCAGCGCCACAGCCGTTTTCAGATAGCCCTCAAGGCAAAGGCTCTAGATGCAAATATTGGTGTGAGAGCTAATTCAATCAAGGAGACACTGCATGTTGGTGAAGGGCATATTGAAGAAGGATCAGCCGAGTGGTTCTTGTGGGAGAACAACTCCATTTGGCTCACTAACTTCACACACCATCAGGCTTCCAAGCAGCTCTCAAGGAAACTCAGTTTTCACACTCTATACTTAGTGCCCTTTGAGTGCATTATCTAGGAATGAACCTGGTAGAGCATCCCACACAAACGAATGCTCCACATGCGGGTTTCACATGCCAGCAACTCCACATTCACAGGCAACTTCAGCGCCACAGCCGTTTTCAGATAGCCCTCAATGCAAAGGCTCTAGACGCAAATATTGGTGTGAGAGCTAATTCAATCAAGGGAACACTGCATGTTGGTGACGGGCATATTGAAGAAGGATCAGCAAAGTGGATTCTGTGGGAGAACAACTCCATTTGGCTCACTAACTTCACACACCATCAGGCTTCCAAGCAGCTCTCAAGGAAACTCAGTTTTCACACTCTATGCTTACTGCCCTTTGAGTGCATTATCTAGGAATGAACCTGGTAGAGCATCCCACACAAACGAATGCTCCACATGCGGGTTTCACATGCCACCAACTCCACATTCACAGGCAACTTCAGCGCCACAGCCGTTTTCAGATAGCCCTCAATGCAAAGGCTCTAGACGCAAATATTGGTGTGAGAGCTAATTCAATCAAGGAAACACTGCATGTTGGTGAAGGGCATATTGAAGAAGGATCAGCCGAGTGGTTCTTGTGGGAGAACAACTCCATTTGGCTCACTAACTTCACACACCATCAGGCTTCCAAGCAGCTCTCAAGGAAACTCAGTTTTCACACTCTATGCTTAGTGCCCTTTGTGTGCCTAGGACTGAAATGAAACTTGGCGAGGATCCCACAAAAACGAAAGCTCCACATGCGGGTTTCACATGCCACCAACTCCACATTCACAGGCAACTTCAGCGCCACAGCCGTTTTCAGATAGCCCTCAATGCAAAGGCTCTAGACGCAAATATTGGTGTGAGAGCTAATTCAATCAAGGAAACACTGCATGTTGGTGAAGGGCATATTGCAGAAGGATCAGCCGAGTGGTTCTTGTGGGAGAACAACTCCATTTGGCTCACTAACTTCACACACCATCAGGCTTCCAAGCAGCTCTCAATTAAACTCAGTTTTCACACTCTATGCTTAGTGCCCTTTGAGTGCATTATCTAGGAATGAACCTGGTAGAGCATCCCACACAAACGAATGCTCCACATGCGGGTTTCACATGCCACCAACTCCACATTCACAGGCAACTTCAGCGCCACAGCCATTTTCAGATAGCCCTCAATGCAAAGGCTCTAGACGCAAATATTGGTGTGAGAGCTAATTCAATCAAGGAAACACTGCATGTTGGTGAAGGGCATATTGAAGAAGGATCAGCCGAGTGGTTCTTGTGGGAGAACAACTCCATTTGGCTCACTAACTTCACACACCATCAGGCTTCCAAGCAGCTCTCAAGGAAACTCAGTTTTCACACTCTATGCTTAGTGCCCTTTGAGTGCATTATCTAGGAATGAACCTGGTAGAGCATCCCACACAAACGAATGCTCCACATGCGGGTTTCACATGCCAACAACTCCACATTCACAGGCAACTTCAGTGCCACAGCCGTTTTCAGATAGCCCTCAATGCAAAGGCTCTAGACGCAAATATTGGTGTGAGAGCTAATTCAATCAAGGAAACACTGCATGTTGGTGAAGGGCATATTGAAGAAGGATCAGCCGAGTGGTTCTTGTGGGAGAACAACTCCATTTGGCTCACTAACTTCACACACCATCAGGCTTCCAAGCAGCTCTCAAGGAAACTCAGTTTTCAAACTCTATGCTTAGTGCCCTTTGTGTGCCTAGGACAGAAATGAAGCTTGGTGAGGATCCCACACAAACGAATGCTCCACATGCGGGTTTCACATGCCACCAACTCCACATTCACAGGCAACTTCAGCGCCACAGCCGTTTTCAGATAGCTCTCAATGCAAAGGCTCTAGACGCAAATATTGGTGTGAGAGCTAATTCAATCAAGGGAACACAGCATGTTGGTGAAGGGCATATTGAAGAAGGATCAGCCGAGTGGTTCTTGTGGGAGAACAACTCCATTTGGCTCACTAACTTCACACACCATCAGGCTTCCAAGCAGCTCTCAATTAAACTCAGTTTTCACACTCTATGCTTAGTGCCCTTTGAGTGCATTATCTAGGAATGAACCTGGTAGAGCATCCCACACAAACGAATGCTCCACATGCGGGTTTCACATGCCACCAACTCCACATTCACAGGCAACTTCAGCGCCACAGCCATTTTCAGATAGCCCTCAATGCAAAGGCTCTAGACGCAAATATTGGTGTGAGAGCTAATTCAATCAAGGAAACACTGCATGTTGGTGAAGGGCATATTGAAGAAGGATCAGCCGAGTGGTTCTTGTGGGAGAACAACTCCATTTGGCTCACTAACTTCACACACCATCAGGCTTCCAAGCAGCTCTCAAGGAAACTCAGTTTTCAAACTCTATGCTTAGTGCCCTTTGTGTGCCTAGGACAGAAATGAAGCTTGGTGAGGATCCCACACAAACGAATGCTCCACATGCGGGTTTCACATGCCACCAACTCCACATTCACAGGCAACTTCAGCGCCACAGCCATTTTCAGATAGCTCTCAATGCAAAGGCTCTAGACGCAAATATAGGTGTGAGAGCTAATTCAATCAAGGGAACACAGCATGTTGGTGAAGGGCATATTGAAGAAGGATCAGCCGAGTGGTTCTTGTGGGAGAACAACTCCATTTGGCTCACTAACTTCACACACCATCAGGCTTCCAAGCAGCTCTCAAGGAAACTCAGTTTTCACACTCTATGCTTAGTGCCCTTTGAGTGCATTATCTAGGAATGAACCTGGTAGAGCATCCCACACAAACGAATGCTCCACATGCGGGTTTCACATGCCAAGAACTCCACATTCACAGGCAACTTCAGCGCCACAGCCGTTTGCAGATAGCCCTCAATGCAAAGGCTCTAGACGCAAATATTGGTGTGAGAGCTAATTCAATCAAGGAAACACTGCATGTTGGTGAAGGGTATATTGAAGAAGGATCAGCCGAGTGGTTCTTGTGGGAGAACAACTCCATTTGGCTCACTAACTTCACACACCATCAGGCTTCCAAGCAGCTCTCAAGGAAACTCAGTTTTCACACTCTATGCTTAGTGCCCTTTGAGTGCATTATCTAGGAATGAACCTGGTAGAGCATCCCACACAAATGAATGCTCCACATGCGGGTTTCACATGCCACCAAGTCCACATTCACAGGCAACTTCAGCGCCACAGCTGTATTCAATAGCCCAAAATGCAAAGGCTCTAGACGCAAATATTGGTGTCAGAGCTAATTCAATCAAGGAAACACTGCATGTTGGTGAAGGGCATATTGAAGAAGGATCAGCCGAGTGGTTCTTGTGGGAGAACAACTCCATTTGGCTCACTAACTTCACACACCATCAGGCTTCCAAGCAGCTCTCAAGGAAACTCAGTTTTCACACCCTATGCTTAGTGCCCTTTGTGTGCCTAGGACTGAAATGAAACTTGGCGAGGATCCCACACAAACGAATGCTCCACATGCGGGTTTCACATGCCACCAACTCCACATTCTCAGGCAACTTCAGCGCCACAGCCATTTTCAGATAGTCCACAATGCAAAGGCTCTAGACGCAAATATTGGTGTGAGAGCTAATTCAATCAAGGAAACACTGCATGTTGGTGAAGGGCATATTGAAGAAGGATCAGCCGAGTGGATCTTGTGGGAGAACAACTCCATTTGGCTCACTAACTTCACACACCATCAGGCTTCCAAGCAGCTCTCAAGGAAACTCAGTTTTCACACTCTATGCTTAGTGCCCTTTGAGTGCATTATCTAGGAATGAACCTGGTAGAGCATCCCACACAAACGAATGCTCCACATGCGGGTTTCACATGCCACCAACTCCACATTCACAGGCAACTTCAGAGCCACAGCCGTTATCAGATAGCCCTCAATGCAAAGGCTCTAGACGCAAATATTGGTGTGAGAGCTAATTCAATCAAGGAAACACTGCATGTTGGTGAAGATCATATTGAAGAAGGATCAGCCGAGTGGTTCTTGTGGGAGAACAACTCCATTTTGCTCACTAACTTCACACACCATCAGGCTTCCAAGCAGCTCTCAAGGAAACTCAGTTTTCACACTCTATGCTTAGTGCCCTTTGAGTGCATTATCTAGGAATGAACCTGGTAGAGCATCCCACACAAACGAATGCTCGACATGCGGGTTTCACATGCCACCAACTCCACATTCACAGGCAACTTCAGCGCCACAGCCGTTTTCAGATAGCCCTCAATGCAAAGGCTCTAGACGCAAATATTGGTGTGAGAGCTAATTCAATCAAGGAAACACTGCATGTTGGTGAAGGGCATATTGAAGAAGGATCAGCCGAGTGGTTCTTGTGGGAGAACAACTCCATTTGGCTCACTAACTTCACACACCATCAGGCTTCCAAGCAGCTCTCAAGGAAACTCAGTTTTCACACTCTATGCTTAGTGCCCTTTGAGTGCATTATCTAGGAATGAACCTGGTAGAGCATCCCACACAAACGAATGCTCCACATGCGGGTTTCACATGCCACCAACTCCACATTCACAGGCAACTTCAGAGCCACAGCCGTTATCAGATAGCCCTCAATGCAAAGGCTCTAGACGCAAATATTGGTGTGAGAGCTAATTCAATCAAGGAAACACTGCATGTTGGTGAAGGTCATATTGAAGAAGGATCAGCCGAGTGGTTCTTGTGGGAGAACAACTCCATTTGGCTCACTAACTTCACACACCATCAGGCTTCCAAGCAGCTCTCAAGGAAACTCAGTTTTCACACTCTATGCTTAGTGCCCTTTGAGTGCATTATCTAGGAATGAACCTGGTAGAGCATCCCACACAAACGAATGCTCCACATGCGGGTTTCACATGCCACCAACTCCACATTCACAGGCAACTTCAGCGCCACAGCCGTTTTCAATAGCCCTCAATGCAAAGGCTCTAGACGCAAATATTGGTGTGAGAGCTAATTCAATCAAGGAAACACTGCATGTTGGTGAAGGGCATATTGAAGAAGGATCAGCCGAGTGGTTCTTGTGGGAGAACAACTCCATTTGGCTCACTAACTTCACACACCATCAGGCTTCCAAGCAGCTCTCAAGGAAACTCAGTTTTCACACTCTATGCTTAGTGCTCTTTGAGTGCATTATCTAGGAATGAACCTGGTAGAGCATCCCACACAAACGAATGCTCCACATGCGGGTTTCACATGCCACCAACTCCACATTCACAGGCAACTTCACAGCCACAGCCGTTTTCAGATAGCTCTCAATGCAAAGGCTCTAGACGCAAATATTGGTGTGAGAGCTAATTCAATCAAGGAAACACTGCATGTTGGTGAAGGGCATATTGAAGAAGGATCAGCCGAGTGGTTCTTGTGGGAGAACAACTCCATTTGGCTCACTAACTTCACACACCATCAGGCTTCCAAGCAGCTCTCAAGGAAACTCAGTTTTCACAATCTATGCTTAGTGCCCTTTGAGTGCATTATCTAGGAATGAACCTGGTAGAGCATCCCACACAAACGAATGCTCCACATGCGGGTTTCACATGCCACCAACTCCACATTCACAGGCAACTTCAGCGTCACAGCCGTTTTCAGATAGCCCTCAATGCAAAGGCTCTAGACGCAAATATTGGTGTGAGAGCTAATTCAATCAAGGAAACACTGCATGTTGGTGAAGGGCATATTGAAGAAGGATCAGCCGAGTGGTTCTTGTGGGAGAACAACTCCATTTGGCTCACTAACTTCACACACCATCAGGCTTCCAAGCAGCTCTCAAGGAAACTCAGTTTTCAAACTCTATGCTTAGTGCCCTTTGTGTGCCTAGGACAGAAAAGAAGCTTGGTGAGGATCCCACACAAACGAATGCTCCACATGCGGGTTTCACATGCCACCAACTCCACATTCACAGGCAACTTCAGCGCCACAGCCATTTTCAGATAGCTCTCAATGCAAAGGCTCTAGACGCAAATATTGGTGTGAGAGCTAATTCAATCAAGGAAACACTGCATGTTGGTGAAGGGCATATTAAGAAGGATCAGCCGAGTGGTTCTTGTGGGAGAATAACTCCATTTTGCTCACTAACTTCACACACCATCAGGCTTCCAAGCAGCTCTCAAGGAAACTCAGTTTTCACACTCTATGCTTAGTGCCCTTTGAGTGCATTATCTAGGAATGAACCTGGTAGAGCATCCCACACAAACGAATGCTCCACATGCGGGTTTCACATGCCACCAACTCCACATTCTCAGGCAACTTCAGCGCCACAGCCATTTTCAGATAGCCCTCAATGCAAAGGCTCTAGATGCAAATATTGGTGTGAGAGCTAATTCAATCAAGGAAACACTGCATGTTGGTGAAGGGCATATAGAAGAAGGATCAGCCGAGTGGTTCTTGTGGGAGAACAACTCCATTTGGCTCACTAACTTCACACACCATCAGGCTTCCAAGCAGCTCTCAAGGAAACTCAGTTTTCAAACTCTATGCTTAGTGCCCTTTGTGTGCCTAGGACAGAAATGAAGCTTGGTGAGGATCCCACACAAACGAATGCTCCACATGCGGGTTTCACATGCCACCAACTCCACATTCACAGGCAACTTCAGCGCCACAGCCATTTTCAGATAGCTCTGAATGCAAAGGCTCTAGAATCAAATATTGGTGTGAGAGCTAATTCAATCAAGGGAACACTGCATGTTGGTGAAGGGCATATTGAAGAAGGATCAGCCGAGTGGTTCTTGTGGGAGAACAACTCCATTTGGCTCACTAACTTCACACACCATCAGGCTTCCAAGCAGCTCTCAAGGAAACTCAGTTTTCACAATCTATGCTTAGTGCCCTTTGTGTGCCTAGGACAGAAAAGAAGCTTGGTGAGGATCCTACACAAACGAATGCTCCACATGCGGGTTTCACATGCCACCAACTCCACATTCACAGGCAACTTCAGCGCCACAGCCGTTTTCAGATAGCCCTCAATGCAAAGGCTCTAGACGCAAATATTGGTGTGAGAGCTAATTCAATCAAGGAAACACTGCATGTTGGTGAAGGGCATATTGAAGAAGGATCAGCCGAGTGGTTCTTGTGGGAGAACAACTCCATTTGGCTCACTAACTTCACACACCATCAGGCTTCCAAGCAGCTCTCAATTAACCTCAGTTTTCACACTCTATGCTTAGTGCCCTTTGAGTGCATTATCTAGGAATGAACCTGGTAGAGCATCCCACACAAACGAATGCTCCACATGCGGGTTTCACATGCCACCAACTCCACATTCACAGGCAACTTCAGCGCCACAGCCATTTTCAGATAGCCCTCAATGCAAAGGCTCTAGACGCAAATATTGGTGTGAGAGCTAATTCAATCAAGGAAACACTGCATGTTGGTGAAGGGCATATTGAAGAAGGATCAGCCGAGTGGTTCTTGTGGGAGAACAACTCCATTTGGCTCACTAACTTCACACACCATCGGGCTTCCAAGCAGCTCTCAAGGAAACTCAGTTTTCACACTCTATGCTTAGTGCCCTTTGAGTGCATTATCTAGGAATGAACCTGGTAGAGCATCCCACACAAACGAATGCTCCACATGCGGGTTTCACATGCCAACAACTCCATATTCACAGGCAACTTCAGTGCCACAGCCGTTTTCAGATAGTTCTCAATGGCAAAGGCTCTAGACGCAAATATTGGTGTGAGAGCTAATTCAATCAAGGAAACACTGCATGTTGGTGAAGGGCATATTGAAGAAGGATCAGCCGAGTGGTTCTTGTGGGAGAACAACTCCATTTGGCTCACTAACTTCACACACCATCAGGCTTCCAAGCAGCTCTCAAGGAAACTCAGTTTTCACACCCTATGCTTAGTGCCCTTTGTGTGCCTAGGACTGAAATGAAACTTGGCGAGGATCCCACACAAACGAATGCTCCACATGCTGGTTTCACATGCCACCAACTCCACATTCTCAGGCAACTTCAGCGCCACAGCCATTTTCAGATAGTCCACAATGCAAAGGCTCTAGACGCAAATATTGGTGTTAGAGCTAATTCAATCAAGGAAACACTGCATGTTGGTGAAGGGCATATTGAAGAAGGATCAGTCGAGTGGATCTTGTGGGAGAACAACTCCATTTGGCTCACTAACTTCACACACCATCAGGCTTCCAAGCAGCTCTCAAGGAAACTCAGTTTTCACACTCTATGCTTAGTGCCCTTTGAGTGCATTATCTAGGAATGAACCTGGTAGAGCATCCCACACAAACGAATGCTCCACATGCGGGTTTTACATGCCACCAACTCCACATTCACAGGCAACTTCACAGCCACAGCCGTTATCAGATAGCCCTCAATGCAAAGGCTCTAGACGCAAATATTGGTGTGAGAGCTAATTCAATCAAGGAAACACTGCATGTTGGTGAAGGGCATATTGAAGAAGGATCAGCCGAGTGGTTCTTGTGGGAGAACAACTCCATTTGGCTCACTAACTTCACACACCATCAGGCTTCCAAGCAGCTCTCAAGGAAACTCAGTTTTCACACTCTATGCTTAGTGCCCTTTGAGTGCATTATCTAGGAATGAACCTGGTAGAGCATCCCACAAAAACGAATGCTCGACATGCGGGTTTCACATGCCACCAACTCCACATTCACAGGCAACTTCAGCGCCACAGCCGTTTTCAATAGCCCTCAATGCAAAGGCTCTAGATGCAAATATTGGTGTGAGAGCTAATTCAATCAAGGAAACAGTGCATGTTGGTGAAGGGCATATTGAAGAAGGATCAGCCGAGTGGTTCTTGTGGGAGAACAACTCCATTTGGCTCACTAACTTCACACACCATCAGGCTTCCAGGCAGCTCTCAAGGAAACTCAGTTTTCACACTCTATGCATAGTGCCCTTTGTGTGCCTAGGACAGAAAAGAAGCTTGGTGAGGATCCCAAACAAACGAATGCTCCACATGCGGGTTTCACATGCCACCAACTCCACATTCTCAGGCAACTTCAGTGTCACAGCCGTTTTCAGATAGCTCTCAATGCAAAGGCTCTAGACGCAAATATTGGTGTGAGAGCTAATTCAATCAAGGAAACACTGCATGTTGGTGAAGGGCATATTGAAGAAGGATCAGCCGAGTGGTTCTTGTGGGAGAACAACTCCATTTGGCTCACTAACTTCACACACCATCAGGCTTCCAAGCAGCTCTCAAGGAAACTCAGTTTTCACACTCTATGCTTAGTGCCCTTTGAGTGCATTATCTAGGAATGAACCTGGTAGAGCATCCCACACAAACGAATGCTCCACATGCGGGTTTCACATGCCACCAACTCCACATTCACAGGCAACTTCAGCGCCACAGCCATTTTCAGATAGCCCTCAATGCAAAGGCTCTAGACGCAAATATTGGTGTGAGAGCTAATTCAATCAAGGAAACACTGCATGTGGGTGAAGGGCGTATTGAAGAAGGATCAGCCGAGTGGTTCTTGTGGGAGAACAACTCCATTTGGCTCACTAACTTCACACACCATCAGGCTTCCAAGCAGCTCTCAAGGAAACTCAGTTTTCACACTCTATGCTTAGTGCCCTTTGAGTGCATTATCTAGGAATGAACCTGGTAGAGCATGCCACACAAACGAATGCTCCACATGCGGGTTTCACATGCCACCAACTCCACATTCACAGGCAACTTCAGCACCACAGCCGTTTTCAGATAGCCCTCAATGCAAAGGCTCTAGACGCAAATATTGGTGTGAGAGCTAATTCAATCAAGGAAACACTGCATGTTGGTGAAGGGCATATTGAAGAAGGATCAGCCGAGTGGTTCTTGTGGGAGAACAACTCCATTTGGCTCACTAACTTCACACACCATCAGGCTTCCAGGCAGCTCTCAAGGAAACTCAGTTTTCACACTCTATGCTTAGTGCCCTTTGTGTGCCTAGGACAGAAAAGAAGCTTGGTGAGGATCCCAAACAAACGAATGCTCCACATGCGGGTTTCACATGCCACCAACTCCACATTCTCAGGCAACTTCAGTGTCACAGCCGTTTTCAGATAGCTCTCAATGCAAAGGCTCTAGACGCAAATATTGGTGTGAGAGCTAATTCAATCAAGGAAACACTGCATGTTGGTGAAGGGCATATTGAAGAAGGATCAGCCGAGTGGTTCTTGTGGGAGAACAACTCCATTTGGCTCACTAACTTCACACACCTTCAGGCTTCCAAGCAGCTCTCAAGGAAACTCAGTTTTCACACTCTATGCTTAGTGCCCTTTGAGTGCATTATCTAGGAATGAACCTGGTAGAGCATCCCACACAAACGAATGCTCCACATGCGGGTTTCACATGCCACCAACTCCACATTCACAGGCAACTTCAGCGCCACAGCCATTTTCAGATAGCCCTCAATGCAAAGGCTCTAGACGCAAATATTGGTGTGAGAGCTAATTCAATCAAGGGAACACTGCATGTTGGTGAAGGGCATATTGAAGAAGGATCAGCCGAGTGGTTCTTGTGGGAGAACAACTCCATTTGGCTCACTAACTTCACACACCATCAGGCTTACAGGCAGCTCTCAAGGAAACTCAGTTATCAAACTCTATGCTTAGTGCCCTTTGTGTGCCTAGGACAGAAATGAAGCTTGGTGAGGGTCCCACACAAACGAATGCTCCACATGCGGGTTTCACATGCCACCAACTCCACATTCTCAGGCAACTTCAGCGCCACAGCCATTTTCAGATAGCCCTCAATGCAAAGGCTCTAGACGCAAATATTGGTGTGAGAGCTAATTCAATCAAGGAAACACTGCATGTTGGTGAAGGGCATATTGAAGAAGGATCAGCAAAGTGGATTCTGTGGGAGAACAACTCCATTTGGCTCACTAACTTCACACACCATCAGGCTTCCAAGCAGCTCTCAAGGAAACTCAGTTTTCACACTCTCTCTATGCTTAGTGCCCTTTGAGTGCATTATCTAGGAATTAACCTGGTAGAGCATCCCACACAAACGAATGCTCCACATGCGGGTTTCACATGCCACCAACTCCACATTCACAGGCAACTTCAGCGCCACAGCCGTTTTCAGATAGCCCTCAATGCAAAGGCTCTAGACGCAAATATTGGTGTGAGAGCTAATTCAATCAAGGAAACACTGCATGTTGGTGAAGGGCATATTGAAGAAGGATCAGCCGAGTGGTTCTTGTGGGAGAACAACTCCATTTGGCTCACTAACTTCACACACCATCAGGCTTACAGGCAGCTCTCAAGGAAACTCAGTTTTCACACTCTATACTTAGTGCCCTTTGTGTGCCTAGGACAGAAATGAAGCTTGGTGAGGATCCCACACAAATGAATGCTCCACATGCGGGTTTCACATGCCACCAACTCCACATTCACAGGCAACTTCAGCGCCACAGCCATTTTCAGATAGCCCTCAATGCAAAGGCTCTAGACGCAAATATTGGTGTGAGAGCTAATTCAATCAAGGAAACACTGCATGTTGGTGAAGGGCATATTGAAGAAGGATCAGCCGAGTGGTTCTTGTGGGAGAACAACTCCATTTGGCTCACTAACTTCACACACCATCAGGCTTCCAAGCAGCTCTCAAGGAAACTCAGTTTTCACACTCTATGCTTAGTGCCCTTTGAGTGCATTATCTAGGAATGAACCTGGTAGAGCATCCCACACAAACGAATGCTCCACATGCGGGTTTCACATGCCACCAACTCCACATTCACAGGCAACTTCAGCGCCACAGCCGTTTTCAGATAGCCCTCAATGCAAAGGCTCTAGACGCAAATATTGGTGTGAGAGCTAATTCAATCAAGGAAACACTGCATGTTGGTGAAGGGCGTATTGAAGAAGGATCAGCCGAGTGGTTCTTGTGGGAGAACAACTCCATTTTGCTCACTAACTTCACACACCATCAGGCTTCCAAGCAGCTCTCAAGGAAACTCAGTTTTCACACTCTATGCTTAGTGCCCTTTGAGTGCATTATCTAGGAATGAACCTGGTAGAGCATCCCACACAAACGAATGCTCCACATGCGGATTTCACATGCCACCAACTCCACATTCACAGGCAACTTCAGCGCCACAGCCGTTTTCAGATAGTTCTCAATGCAAAGGCTCTAGACGCAAATATTGGTGTGAGAGCTAATTCAATCAAGGAAACACTGCATGTTGGTGAAGGGCATATTGAAGAAGGATCAGCCGAGTGGTTCTTGTGGGAGAACAACTCCATTTGGCTCACTAACTTCACACACCATCAGGCTTCCAAGCAGCTCTCAAGGAAACTCAGTTTTCACACTCTATGCTTAGTGCCCTTTGAGTGCATTATCTAGGAATGAACCTGGTAGAGCATCCCACACAAACGAATGCTCCACATGCGGGTTTCACATGCCAACAACTCCACATTCACAGTCAACTTCAGTGCCACAGCCGTTTTCAGATAGCCCTCAATGCAAAGGCTCTAGACGCAAATATTGGTGTGAGAGCTAATTCAATCAAGGAAACACTGCATGTTGGTGAAGGGTAATTTGAAGAAGGATCAGCCGAGTGGTTCTTGTGGGAGAACAACTCCATTTGGCTCACTAACTTCACACACCATCAGGCTTCCAAGCAGCTCTCAAGGAAACTCAGTTTTCACACTCTATGCTTAGTGCCCTTTGAGTGCATTATCTAGGAATGAACCTGGAAGAGCATCCCACACAAACGAATGCTCCACATGCGGGTTTCACATGCCACCAACTCCACATTCACAGGCAACTTCAGCGCCACAGCTGTTTCAATAGCCCTCAATGCAAAGGCTCTAGATGCAAATATTGGTGTGAGAGCTAATTCAATCAAGGGAACACTGCATATTGGTGAAGGGCATATTGAAGAAGGATCAGCCGAGTGGTTCTTGTGGGAGAACAACTCCATTTGGCTCACTAACTTCACACACCATCAGGCTTCCAAGCAGCTCTCAAGGAAACTCAGTTTTCACACCCTATGCTTAGTGCCTTTGTGTGCCTAGGACTCAAATGAAACTTGGCGAGGATCCCACACAAACAAATGCTCCACATGCGGGTTTCACATGCCACCAACTCCACATTCACAGGCAACTTCAGCGCCACAGCCATTTTCAGATAGCTCTCAATGCAAAGGCTCTAGACGCAAATATTGGTGTGAGAGCTAATTCAATCAAGGAAACACTGCATGTTGGTGAAGGGCATATTGAAGAAGGATCAGCCGAGTGGTTCTTGTGGGAGAACAACTCCATTTGGCTCACTAACTTCACACACCATCAGGCTTCCAAGCAGCTCTCAAGGAAACTCAGTTTTCACACTCTATGCTTAGTGCCCTTTGAGTGCATTATCTAGGAATGAACCTGGTAGAGCATCCCACACAAACGAATGCTCCACATGCGGGTTTCACATGCCACCAACTCCACATTCACAGGCAACTTCAGCGCCACAGCCGTTTTCAGATAGCCCTCAATGCAAAGGCTCTAGACGCAAATATTGGTGTGAGAGCTAATTCAATCAAGGAAACACTGCATGTTGGTGAAGGGCGTATTGAAGAAGGATCAGCCGAGTGGTTCTTGTGGGAGAACAACTCCATTTGGCTCACTAACTTCACACACCATCAGGCTTCCAAGCAGCTCTCAAGGAAACTCAGTTTTCACACTCTATGCTTAGTGCCCTTTGAGTGCATTATCTAGGAATGAACCTGCTAGAGCATCCCACACAAACGAATGCTCCACATGCGGGTTTCACATGCCACCAACTCCACATTCACAGGCAACTTCAGCGCCACAGCCGTTTTCAGATAGCCCTCAATGCAAAGGCTCTAGACGCAAATATTGGTGTGAGAGCTAATTCAATCAAGGAAACACTGCATGTTGGTGAAGGGCATATTGAAGAAGGATCAGCCGAGTGGTTCTTGTGGGAGAACAACTCCATTTGTCTCACTAACTTCACACACCATCAGGCTTCCAAGCAGCTCTCAAGGAAACTCAGTTTTCACACTCTATGCTTAGTGCCCTTTGAGTGCATTATCTAGGAATGAACCTGGAAGAGCATCCCACACAAACGAATGCTCCACATGCGGGTTTCACATGCCACCAACTCCACATTCACAGGCAACTTCAGCGCCACAGCTGTTTCAATAGCCCTCAATGCAAAGGCTCTAGATGCAAATATTGGTGTGAGAGCTAATTCAATCAACGGAACACTGCATGTTGGTGAAGGGCATATTGAAGAAGGATCAGCCGAGTGGTTCTTGTGGGAGAACAACTCCATTTGGCTCACTAACTTCACACACCATCAGGCTTCCAAGCAGCTCTCAAGGAAACTCAGTTTTCACACCCTATGCTTAGTGCCCTTTGTGTGCCTAGGACTCAAATGAAACTTGGCGAGGATCCCACACAAACAAATGCTCCACATGCGGGTTTCACATGCCACCAACTCCACATTCACAGGCAACTTCAGCGACACAGCCATTTTCAGATAGCTCTCAATGCAAAGGCTCTAGACGCAAATATTGGTGTGAGAGCTAATTCAATCAAGGAAACACTGCATGTTGGTGAAGGGCATATTGAAGAAGGATCAGCCGAGTGGTTCTTGTGGGAGAACAACTCCATTTGGCTCACTAACTTCACACACCATCAGGCTTCCAAGCAGCTCTCAAGGAAACTCAGTTTTCACACTCTATGCTTAGTGCCCTTTGAGTGCATTATCTAGGAATGAACCTGGTAGAGCATCCCACACAAACGAATGCTCCACATGCGGGTTTCACATGCCACCAACTCCACATTCACAGGCAACTTCAGCGCCACAGCCGTTTTCAGATAGCCCTCAATGCAAAGGCTCTAGACGCAAATATTGGTGTGAGAGCTAATTCAATCAAGGAAACACTGCATGTTGGTGAAGGGCGTATTGAAGAAGGATCAGCCGAGTGGTTCTTGTGGGAGAACAACTCCATTTGGCTCACTAACTTCACACACCATCAGGCTTCCAAGCAGCTCTCAAGGAAACTCAGTTTTCACACTCTATGCTTAGTGCCCTTTGAGTGCATTATCTAGGAATGAACCTGGTAGAGCATCCCACACAAACGAATGCTTCACATGCGGGTTTCACATGCCACCAACTCCACATTCACAGGCAACTTCAGCGCCACAGCCGTTTTCAGATAGCCCTCAATGCAAAGGCTCTAGACGCAAATATTGGTGTGAGAGCTAATTCAATCAAGGAAACACTGCATGTTGGTGAAGGGCATATTGAAGAAGGATCAGCCGAGTGGTTCTTGTGGGAGAACAACTCCATTTGTCTCACTAACTTCACACACCATCAGGCTTCCAAGCAGCTCTCAAGGAAACTCAGTTTTCACACTCTATGCTTAGTGCCCTTTGAGTGCATTATCTAGGAATGAACCTGGTAGAGCATCCCACACAAACGAATGCTCCACATGCGGGTTTCACATGCCACCAACTCCACATTCACAGGCAACTTCAGCGCCACAGCCGTTTTCAGATAGCCCTCAATGCAAAGGCTCTAGACGCAAAT